>NC_057799.1:107913818-108076981 GCF_018294505.1 Triticum aestivum | reverse complement strand
GCTCACTGTTCATCCAATCGATCGGCTTCAGTTAGCAGCAGTAGCGAAGGAATCGCTCGATCGGGTTCAGTTAACAGCCATCGATCGATCGCTCGGGTTCAGTAACGCGTAGCCTGCAGCCTGCAGTGCAATCGCTCGGGTTCAGTTAGAGCCCAACGCCTCGCTCGCGTTTAGTTAGAGCCAACGCCTCACACACACGCGCGTACGTGTACAAGAGAAACGCGCATCACTCGGCCCCCGACCTCCCACCGTAACCGGCAACTCCCCGAAATTTTCCTCCCCCTCGCTTCTACCACGGTTTTTTCCGTCATGGACGGCCCAAAGAATGTCATGCAGCTGCGTCTCCGGCCCACCCAGGACAAAAAGCCCATTTTCTGTCATGATTTTTGTCATAGAAGTAGGAGCCCACCACATCTATGATGATACCGGGTTTTGTCACAATTATCATCATAGAAGTGTCATATGTATGACAGAAAGAAATTTCGTTCGGCCCAAAATGTCACGGATGTGTCTTTTTTTTGTAGTGGATGTGGTCTAGCAGTTCGTTTAAGGACGAAACATCCGCCGGATCCAAACTTTCAGAGTACTTAGGGCCAATGCGAGGACGGTGTCCGACGGCCACGGGAGGAGTTGTAGGCTCGATGGTCGTGCGGGCCCTCATGGAGAAACCGTCGAACTGGAGGGTCTGCCCCGATGCCAGGCACCCTCTGGAAGTGATATTGTTGTTGATGTTTAGGCGAGCCATAGATCGCTTTTTTGCAGACAACACAGCGGGGCTCTCAATGAAAGCACCAATGTCGGTGTCAAAACCGGTGCATCTCGGGTAGGGGGGCCAAGCTGCGTGTCTAAGGATCAATGGTAACAGGAGGCCGAGGGACACAGTGTTTACCCAGGTTCGGGCCCTCTTAAGGGAGGTAAAACCCTACTCCTACTTCATTATATTCGACGAGTATGAAGATTACAAGAGTTGATCTACCTCGAGATCGTAATGGCTAACCCTAGATGTCTAGCCTATGAGGATTCTAGTGATGATGAAAAGGGTACCCTCTATGGACTAACCCTTCCAGTTTATATACACGCCGGAGGGGGCCTAGGGTTTCTACAAGGTCGGTTTATCAGGGAAGGAAACCTCTGGACTCTATTCATTCCGTCCACGTATTGAGAAGTCCCATCAAGACACGGTAGATAATCTTCAGCTTGATCATGTACGGCCCATGCAACCCGGCCCATACTCCTAGGCCGGACACTTGAGGACCCCCGAATCCAGGACTCCCTCAATAGCCTGCACAAGTTTGAAGAGTAGTTGAATCTGAGTGAGGGCACTAGTCCCTCTGGCAGCTATGATGAAGGGAGCAGGAGTACTCCCTGCAACCTGCCTAAGGCAACAACTGGGCAGAGAAATAAGAAAACTTCAGATTCAGAGGATGAGAACTTTGAAGTTGAGGAAGTCGCCTCAAAGAAGAAAGTGCTCAAGAAAGAATATGGTGCTGCTGCTAACACCAAGCCAGGTCAGAACAAGAAAGCACCTGCAAAGAGAGTGCCCATGTCTAAGGCCAGAGCCTCAACTCTTGAAACTTCCAAATCAACTGTTGGAGAGGTTGCTGGTGAGGGCAAGAAGAAGGAAATAAAGAGAGGGAGATGGTGCAAGAAAGTAGATCCCATGGCAAAATTTGAGAAGCATTCTTCTGATGAGGAAGAAGAGGATGTTGCACCAGCACCCAAGACTCAAAAGCTGATGGGGGTGCCATCAAGTCTGGGGCTGCACCTTCAAAGCCCAAGACTGTCCCCAAAGCTCCAGCTCAAGCCTCCAAGTCTGCACCTAAGAGAAGCACTAGGAACATTCCTGCTGTAGAGAAGAACAAGGCCAAAGATACCAGACCATGATCACAATCATACAGTGGTAGAGAACATGAAGGAGAGAAAGGATGCAGGTCTCAGACTGTGGAGACAAGCAGATCCCCATGCTGTGAGGAGAAGAACTGTTGTGGACTACAGGTTCCACACCAAAGAATAGTAGGATTTCTATGAGACTGTGCTCCTTGACAAGAAGCCCATTGTATGTGACATGAAGTGGGTTGATTGGAAATACATTGATGCTAATGAAGATCATTTTTGAGGAGTGCATGAAAGCTTCAGACTCAATGGAGTTGACAAGTTTGTGGGTCAAAAGTTGACCAAGTGGAATGATGAGCTCATTATGCAATTTTATTCAATAGCTCATTTCTATCCTGATGGCAAGATTGTCTGGATGTCTCAAGGTACTAGGTACCAATCTGTCAGATTTCGGGTTCCGGCAAAACCCTTGAGGTTCGAACACTGGGGTGCACATGAAGATCTTCCCCCTACCGATCTCGCCTCTCAGCCTCGCTGCAGTCTCTAAGCTTAGCTCAATCAAATCACAACACAAGAGACACGAGATTTATACTGGTTCAAGCCACCATTGTGGTGTAATACCCTACTCCAGTGTGGTGGTGGTGGATTGCCTCTTGGGCTGATGATGAACAGTACAAGGGGAAGAACAGCCTCCTGAGGCGAGGTGTTCTTGTGCTTGGTGGGTGGTTCTGCTCAAGGTGAGATCTCCTATCTATGGTGGTGGCTAGTCCTATTTATAGAGGCCCTGGTCCTCCTCCCAAATATTGAGTGGGGAGGGATCCAACAACGGCCAATTTGAAGGGGGACAACTAGTACAAGCTATCCTGACTAAAGGTGGTCTTCGCCTGTCAAAGGCGCTGGTGGTGATGTCGTCTTGGGCTCCACGATGACCTCCGTCCTGTCGTCCTGCTGGTCTTGGTCTTTTTGCACCGATATGGAAACCTTTGTATGATGCCTCGGTACTCCACGTCTGCGCTTGCCCCCTTAGCACCAAAGGGGAAACGAGGACACTGCACGCGCTGGCGCCCGCGTGGCTTTGGTCGTCATGGCTTGCGTCACGGGAACCTCGCAAGGTACCCCTTGCCTTGATCTCTCCGCCCCTCGCGAGCCTGCATGGTGAGGCTGCTCCTGAGGAGGCCTTATGTCATCCGCCCCGCGAGGCTTGGCCCCTCGCGAGGGTCTTGAGCGCTGGCTGATGAAGACGGGCCGTACTGGGCCACTGGTGGAACCATGCCGCGGGCCGCAGGCAGGCAAGTGAAGGAAATATGCCCTAGAGGCAATAATAAAGTATTATATATTTCCTTATATCATGATAAATGTTTATTATTCATGCTAGAATTGTATTAACCGGAAACATAATACATGTGTGAATACATAGACAAACAGAGTGTCACTAGTATGCCTCTACTTGACTAGCTCGTTAATCAAAGATGATTATGTTTCCTAGCCATAGACATGAGTTGTCATTTGATTAACGGGGTCACCTCATTAGGAGAATGACGTGATTGACTTGACCCATTCCTTTAGCTTAGCACCCGATCGTTTAGTATGTTGCTATTGCTTTCTTCATGACTTATACATGTTCCTATGACTATGAGATTATGCAACTCCCGTTTACCGGAGGAACACTTTGTGTGCTACCAAACGTCACAACGTAAATGGGTGATTATAAAGGTGCTCTACAGGTGTCTCCAAAGGTACTTGTTGGGTTGGCGTATTTCGAGATTAGGATTTGTCACTCCGATTGTCGGAGAGGTATCTCTGGGCCCACTCGGTAATACACATCACTATAAGCCTTGCAAGCATTGTGACTAATGAGTTAGTTGCGGGATGATGAATTACGGAATGAGTAAAGAGAATTGCCGGTAACGAGATTGAACTAGGTATCGAGATACCGACGATCGAATCTCGGGCAAGTAACATACCGATGACAAAGGGAACAACGTATGTTGTTATGCGGTTTGACCGATAAAGATCTTCGTAGAATATGTGGGAGCCAATATGGGCATCCAGGTCCCGCTATTGGTTATTGATCGGAGAGGTGTCTCGGTCATGTCTACATAGTTCTCGAACCCGTAGGGTCCGCACGCTTAACGTTACGATGACAGTTTTATTGATTTTTGATGTACCGAAGGAGTTCGGAGTCCCGGATGAGATCGGGGACATGACGATGATTCTCGAAATGGTCGAGACGTAAAGATCGATATATTGGACAATTATATTCGGACTTCGGAAAGGTTCCGAGTGATTCGGGTATTTTTCGGAGTACCGAGAGTTACGGGAATTCGTATTGGGCCTTAATGGGCCATACGGGAAAGGAGAGAAAGACCCCAAAGGGTGGCCGCACCCCTCCCCATGGGCTAGTCCGAATTGGACTAGGGAGAGGGGGCGCCCCCTTCCTTCTTTCTCCTTCCCCCTTCCCTTCTCCTACTCCCACAAGGAAAGGAGGAGTCCTACTCCCGGTAGGAGTAGGACTCCCCCCTTTGGCGCGCCTCTCCCCTTGGCCGGCTGCCTCCCCCTTGCTCCTTTATATACGGGGGCAGGGGGCACCCCATAGACACAACAATTGATCCTTGAGATCTCTTAGCCGTGTGCGGTGCCCCCCTCCACCATATTACACCTCGATAATACCTTTGCGGAGCTTAGGCGAAGCCCTGCGTCGGTGGAACATCATCATCGTCACCACGTCGTCGTGCTAACGAAACTCTCCCTCAACACTCGGCTGGATCGGAGTTCGAGGGACGTCATCGAGCTGAACGTGTGCTGAACTCGAAGGTGTCGTGCGTTCGGTACTTGATCGGTCGGATCATGAAGACGTACGACTACATCAACCGCGTTGTGTTAACGCTTCCGTTTTCGGTCTACGAGGGTACGTGGACAACACTCTCCCCTCTCGTTGCTATGCATCACCATGATCTTGCGTGTGCGTAGGAATTTTTTTTGAAATTACTACGTTCCCCAACAGTGGTATCAGAGCCTGGTTTTATGCGTTGATGCTATGCACGAGTAGAACACAAGTGAGTTGTGGGCGATATAAGTCATACTGCTTACCAGCATGTCATACTTTGGTTCAGCGGTATTGCGAGATGAAGCGGCCCGGACCGACATTACGCGTACGCTTACGCGAGACTAGTTTCACCGTTGGGAGCACTCGTTGCTTAAAGGTGACTGGCGGGTGTCTGTCTCTCTCACTTTAGTTGAACCGAGTGTGGCTACGCCCGGTCCTTGCGAAGGTTAAAACAGCACCAACTTGACAAACTATCGTTGTGGTTTTGATGCGTAGGTAAGAACAATTCTTGCTAAGCCCGTAGCAACCACGTAAAACTTGCAACAACAAAGTAGAGGACGTCTAACTTGTTTTTGCAGGGCATGTTGTGATGTGATATGGTCAAGACATGATGCTATATTTTATTGTATGAGATGATCATGTTTTGTAACCGAGTTATCGGCAACTGGCAGGAGCCATATGGTTGTCGCTTTATTGTATGAAATGCAATCGCCATGTAATAGTTTTACTTTATCACTAAGCGGTAGCGATAGTCGTAAAAGCAATAAGTTGGCGAGACGACAACGATACTACGATGGAGATCAAGGTGTCGCGCCGGTGACAATGGTGATCATGACAGTGCTTCGGAGATGGAGATCACGAGCACGGTGCTTCGGAGATGGAGATCACAAGCACAAGATGATGATGGCCATATCATATCACTTATATTGATTGCATGTGATGTTAATCCTTTATGCATCTTATCTTGCTTTGTTTGACGGTAGCATTATAAGATGATCTCTCACTAAAATTTCAAGATAAAAGTGTTCTCCCTGAGTATGCACCGTTGCGAAAGTTCTTCGTGCTGAGACACCACGTGATGATCGGGTGTGATAGGCTCTACGTTCAAATACAACGGGTGCAAAACAGTTGCACACGTGGAATACTCAGGTTAAACTTGACGAGCCTAGCATATGCAGATATGGCCTCGGAACACGGAGACCGAAAGGTCGAGCGTGAATCATATAGTAGATATGATCAACATAGTGATGTTCACCATTGAAACTACTCCATCTCACGTGATGATCGGACATGGTTTAGTTTATTTGGATCACGTAATCACTTAGATGATTAGAGGGATGTCTATCTAAGTGGGAGTTCTTAAGTAATATGATTAATTGAACTTAAATTTATCATGAACTTAGTCCTGATAGTATTTTGCAAATTATGTTGTAGATCAATAGCTCATGTTGTTGCTTCCCTGTGGTTATTTTTGATATGTTCCTAGAGAAAAATTATGTTGAAAGATGTTAGTAGCAAAGATGCGGATTGGATCCGTGATCTGAGGATTATCCTCATTGCTGCACAGAAAAATTATGTCCTTGATGCACCGCTAGGTGACAGACCTATTGCAGGAGCAGATGCAGACGTTATGAACGTTTGGCTAGCTCAATATGATGACTACTTGATAGTTTAGTGCACCATGCTTAAACGGCTTAGAATCGGGACTTCAAAGACGTTTTGAATGTCATGGACCATATGAGATGTTCCAGGAGTTGAAGTTAATATTTCAAGCAAATACCCGAGTTGAGAGATATGAAGTCTCCAACAAGTTCTATAGCTAAAAGATGGAGGAGAATCGCTCAACTAGTGAGCCTGTGCTCAGATTGTCTGGGTACTACAATCGCTTGAATCAAGTGGGAGTTAATCTTCCAGATAAAATAGTGATTGACAGAATTCTCTAGTCACCATCACCAAGTTAGTAGAACTTCGTGATGAACTATAGTATGTAAGGGATGACGAAAGTAATTCCCGAGCTCTTCGCGATGCTGAAATCGACGAAGGTAGAAATCAAGAAAGAGCATCAAGTGTTGATGGTTAACAAGACCACTAGTTTCAAGAAAAGGGCAAAGGGATAGAAGGGGAACTTCAAGAAGAACGGCAAGCAAGTTGCTACTCAAGTGAAGAAGCCCAAGTCTGTACCTAAGCCTGAGACTAAGTGCTTCTACTGCAAAGGGACTGGTCACTGGAAGCGGAACTACCCCAACTATTTGGTGGATAAGAAGGATGGCAAAGTGAACAAAGGTATATTGGATATACATGTTATTGATGTGTACTTTACTAGTGTTTATAGCAACCCCTCAGTATTTGATACTGGTTCAGTTGCTAAAGAGTAGTAACTCGAAACGGGAGTTGCAGAATAAACAGAGACTAGTAAAAGGCGAGGTGACGATGTGTGTTGGAAGTAGTTCCAAGATTGATATGATCATCATCGCACACTCCCTATACTTTCGGGATTAGTGTTGAAACTAAATAAGTGTTATTTGGTGTTTGCGTTGAGCATAAATATGATTTGATCATGTTTATTGCAATACGGTTATTCATTTAAGTTAGAGAACAATTGTTGTTCAGTTTACATGAATAAAAACCTTCTATGGTCATACACACCAACGAAAATGGTTTGTTGGATCTCGATCATAGTGATACACATATTCATAATATTGAAGCCAAAATATGCAAAGTTAATAATGATAGTGCAACTTATTTGTGGCACTGCCGTTTAGGTCATATTGGTGTAAAGCGCATGAAGAAACTCCATACTGATGGGATTTTGGAATCACTTGATTATGAATCACTTGATGCTTGCGATCCGTGCCTCATGGGCAAGATGACTAAAACGCCGTTCTCCGGAACTATGGAGAGAGCAACAGATTTGTTGGAAATCATACATACAGATGTATGTGGCCCGATGAATATTAAGGCTCGTAGCAGGTATCATTATTTTCTGGCCTTCACAGATGATTTGAGCAGATATGGGTATATCTACTTAATGAAAGAAGTCTGAAACATTTGAAAAGTTCATATAATTTCAGAGTGAAGTAGAAAATCATCGTAACAAGAAAATAAAGTTTCTATGATCCGATCGCGGAGACAAATATTTGAGTTACGAGTTTGGTCTTCAATTAAAACAATGTGGAATAGTTTCACAAATTCGTGCCACATGGAACACCACACCATAATGGTGTGTCCGAACGTCATAATCGTACTTTATTGGATATAGTGCAATCTATGATGTCTCTTACCAATTTACCACTATCGTTTTGGGGTTATGCATTAGAGACAGCTACATTCACGTTAAATAGGGCACCATCAAAATCCGTTGAGACGACGCCTTATGAACTGTGGTTTGGCAAGAAACCAAAGTTGTCGTTTCTTAAAGTTTGGGGTTGCGATGCTTATGTGAAAAGGTTTCATCCTGATAAGCTCAAACCCAAATCGGAGAAATGTGTCTTCATAGGATACCCAAAGGAGACAGTTGGGTACACCTTCTATCACAGATCCGAAGGCAAGACATTCGTTGCTTAGTATGGATCCTTTCTAGAGAAGGAGTTTCTCTCGAAAGAAGTGAGTGGGAGGAAAGTAGAACTTGATGAGGTAACTGTACCAGCTCCCTTATTGGAAAGTAGTTCATCACAGAAATCTGTTCCTGTGACTCCTACACCAATTAGTGAGGAAGTTAATGATGATGATCATGTAACTTCAGATCAAGTTACTACCAAACCTCGTAGGTAAACCAGAGTGAGATCCACTCCAGAATGGTACGGTAATTCAGTTCTGGAGGTCATGTTACTTGACCATGACGAACCTACGAACTATGAAGAAGCGATGGTGAGCCCAGATTCCTCAAAATGGCTTGAGGCCATGAAATCTGAGATGGGATCCATGTATGAGAACAAAGTATGGACTTTGATTGACTTGCCCAATGATCGGCGAGCCATAAAAATAAATGGATCTTCAAGAGGAAGACGGACGCTGATAGTAGTATTACTATCTACAAAGCTAGACTTGTCGGAAAAAGGTTTTTGACAAAGTTTAAGGTGTTAACTACGATGAGAGTTTCTCACTCGTATCTATGCTTAAGTCTGTCCGAATCATGTTAGCAATTGCCGCATTTTATGAAATCTGGCAAATGGATAAACAAAACTGCATTCCTTAATGGATTTATTAAAGAAGAGTTGTATATGATGCAACCAGAAGGTTTTGTCAATCCTAAAGGTGCTAACAAAATATGCAAGCTCCAGCGATCCATCTATGGACTGGTGCAAGCATCTCGGAGTTGGAATATACGCTTTGATAAGTTGATCAAAGGATATAGTTTTATACAGACTTGCGGTGAAGCATGTATTTACAAGAAAGTGAGTGGGAGCACTACAGCATTTCTGATAAGTATATGTGAGTGACATATTGTTGATCGGAAATAATGTAGAATTATTCTGCAAAGCATAAAGGAATGTTTGAAAAGAGTTTTTTTTCAAAGAAAGACCTCGGTGAAGCTGCTTACATATTGAGCATCAAGATCTATAGAGATAGATCAAGACGCTTGATAAGTTTTTTCAATGAGTACATACCTTAACAAGATTTTGAAGTAGTTCAAAAGGGAACAAGTCAAAGAAAGAGTTTCTTACCTGTGTTACAAGGTGTGAAATTGAGTAAGACTCAAAACCCGACCACGACAGAAGATAGAAAGAGAATGAAAGTCATTCCCTATGCCTCGGCC
This sequence comes from Triticum aestivum, assembly GCF_018294505.1. Lineage (NCBI taxonomy): Eukaryota > Viridiplantae > Streptophyta > Magnoliopsida > Poales > Poaceae > Triticum > Triticum aestivum. Next base: position 108,067,565 of record NC_057799.1, on the reverse strand, counting down.
ATAGGTTCTATAAAGTATGCCATGTTGTGTACCAGATCTATTGTATACCCTACACTGATTTTTGCAAGGGAGTACAATAGTGATCTAGGAGTAGATCACTGGACAGCGGTTAAAATTATCCTTAGTGGAATAAGGACATGTTTCTCGATTATGGAAGTGATAAAAGGTTCGTCGTAAAAGGTTACGTCGATGCAAGTTTTGACACTAATCTAGATGACTCTAAGTCTCGGTCTAGATACATATTGAAAGTGGGAGCAATTAGCTAGAGTAGCTCCGTGCAGAGCATTGCAGACATAGAAATTTGCAAAATACTTACGGATCTGAATGTGACAGACCCGTTGACTAAAATTATCTCACAATCAAAACATGATCACACCTTAGTACTCTTTGGGTATTAATCACATAGCGATGTGAACTAGATTATTGACTCTAGTAAACCCTTTGAGTGTTCGTCACATAGAGATGTGAACTATGGGTGTCAATCACATGGTGATGTGAATTATTGATGTTAAATCACATGGCGATGTGAACTAGATTATTGACTCTAGTGCAAGTGGGAGACTGAAGGAAATATGCCCTAGAGGCAATAATAAAGTATTATATATTTCCTTATATCATGATAAATGTTTATTATTCATGCTAGAATTGTATTAACCGGAAACATAATACATGTGTGAATACATAGACAAACAGAGTGTCACTAGTATGCCTCTACTTGACTAGCTCGTTAATCAAAGATGGTTATGTTTCCTAGCCATAGACATGAGTTGTCATTTGATTAACGGGATCACCTCATTAGGAGAATGACGTGATTGACTTGACCCATTCCGTTAGCTTAGCACCCGATCGTTTAGTATGTTGCTATTGCTTTCTTCATGACTTATACATGTTCCTATGACTATGAGATTATGCAACTCCCGTTTACCGGAGGAACACTTTGTGTGCTACCAAACGTCACAACGTAAATGGGTGATTATAAAGGTGCTCTACAGGTGTCTCCAAAGGTACTTGTTGGGTTGGCGTATTTCGAGATTAGGATTTGTCACTCCGATTGTCGGAGAGGTATCTCTAGGCCCACTCGGTAATACACATCACTATAAGCCTTGCAAGCATTGTGACTAATGAGTTAGTTGCGGGATGATGTATTACGGAACGAGTAAAGAGACTTCCCGGTAACGAGATTGAACTAGGTATCGAGATACCGACGATCGAATCTCGGGCAAGTAACATACTGATGACAAAGGGAACAACGTATGTTGTTATGCGGTTTGACCGATAAAGATCTTCGTAGAATATGTGGGAGCCAATATGGGCATCCAGGTCCCGCTATTGGTTATTGATCGGAGAGGTGTCTCGGTCATGTCTACATAGTTCTCGAACCCGTAGGGTCCGCACGCTTAACGTTACGATGACGGTTTTATTGAGTTTTGATGTGCTGAAGGAGTTCGAAGTCCCGGATGAGATCGGGGACATGACGAGGAGTCTAGAAATGGTCGAGACGTAAAGATCGATATATTGGACGCCTATATTCGGACTTCGGAAAGGCTCCGAGTGATTCGGGTATTTTTCGAGTACCGGAGAGTTACGGGAATTCGTATTGGGCCTTAATGGGCCATACGGGAAAGGAGAGAAAGACCCCAAAGGGTGGCCGCACCCCTCCCCATGGGCTAGTCCGAATTGGACTAGGGAGAGGGGGCGCCCCCTTCCTTCTTTCTCATTCCCCCTTCCCTTCTCCTACTCCCACAAGGAAAGGAGGAGTCCTGCTCCCGGTGGGAGTAGGACTCCCCCCTTTGGCGCGCCTCTCCCCTTGGCCGGCTGCCTCCCCCTTGCTCCTTTATATACGGGGGCAGGGGGCACCCCATAGACACAACAATTGATTCTTGAGATCTCTTAGCCGTGTGCGGTGCCCCCCTCCACCATATTACACCTCGATAATACCGTTGCGGAGCTTAGGCGAAGCCCTGCGTCGGTGGAACATCATCATCGTCACCACGGCGTCGTGCTGACGAAACTCTCCCTCAACACTCGGCTGGATCGGAGTTCGAGGGACGTCATTGAGCTAAACGTGTGCTGAACTCAGAGGTGTCGTGCGTTTGGTACTTGATCGGTCGGATCGTGAAGACGTACGACTACATCAACCGCGTTGTGTTAACGCTTCCGCTTTCGGTCTACGACGGTACGTGGACAGCACTCTCCCCTCTCGTTGCTATGCATCACCATGATCTTGCGTGTGCGTAGGAATTTTTTTTGAAATTACTACGTTCCCCAACAGCAAGTCTGGGGACCCCCGTTCCCAGAACACCGACAGTATCCCCCGGGCCCAAGGCGCGCTCGGACTTGGCTTAGTGGCGAAGCCAAAGGGCAAGTGCGGAGCGCCGCGGGCCCCCAAAGCATGCGGCCTTGGTCGACGCGTGGCGACTGATTGGACGTGGGCGTCTCCGCTTTCCCACGCTACCTCGGCAACTGCTCGACTGACAAAAGGCTGGCACGGGCAAAGCTTGCCTTCATTGCTTCCCTTCGTCTTGCTCCAGATCCCCTTTCTCACTCCTTGCTTCCAAAATCCTAGATTCGCTACGACCCTTCCCCTTTCAGCGACCATGGCGCCCCGCAAGGCCAAGGTTGATGCGTCGCCGGCTTGATACGAGCCGGCCTTGGACGCGCCCACTGTCCCGGAGAAGAACCTCGCCGCCACACGCCTGCTGACAGCGGGGGAGAGCAATGAAAGGGGGAAGACCGAACTCCGAGTTGGCTCCACCGAGCCGGAGGCTCAGGGGAGCACCTTCTATCCCTTCTTCAGTAGCGCCATTGCTACGGGCCTAGTTCTCCCCTTCTTCTATTTCTTCTACGTCGTCCTCCGCCATTACAGGTTGCAAGCCCTTCATCTCCATCCCAACTCCATTCTTCTCTTGTCGATTTTTGCCTATTACTGCGAGGTGTATGCCGGGGTGGTGCTGTCCGTGGCTCTGCTGCGCCACTTCTTCTTCCTCCGACTCCACGGTGACCACACCTCGGGGTGCGCCAATTTCATTGCGTACGGCAAGGCCAACGCGATTTCAAAGGCCGGGAAGAGGGATGACGGCTTCCAGAGGAAATGGGTCATGATGGATGCCAAGTGTGTCCACCCCTAGTTGGCGCTACCGATGGAGATGCCCCAGTCCAATGGGGGTGGTCTCGCACGGAGCTCACCGATGACCGGGCGACGTTGGTGTTGGAGAGGATGAACGCCGACCTGAAGCCGGGCAATGCAAAGGCGGCGAAGCTGATGGGAGTAGTGCTCCTGAGGGAATTCCTGATGCAGCGGGTGGCTCCGCTTCAGGCTTGCTCGTGCCCCTTGTGGACGCTTGGGGGTGAAGACGACAAGCTTTGCCTGAACCCGGTGGCTTTGACTGACGAGGAGCTGGCCGCAGCTCTCCGCCTCCTGGTCGGGGACGACCAGGACTATCCGCCGGGTGCCTTCGCCCCCTTGTTCCTTCGCGAGGACAGGGAGCAGGTGGTGGCTGCCATGCCCACTTTTGACGGGCGCGGCCTGGTGCCGCCGGCGCCCCTCGCGGCCCGAGGAGCGACGGCACCGGTGGACGTGTCTTCAGGTGACTCTCGCAGAGGAGGAGGAGAGGATGAAGACGAGGAGCACGACTCGGAGGTGACTCCCGAGGGGATGGGGGAGACCTCCCCCTTGCACAAGGCCGACATCCTCTGCGCCTTGCCTGACGACGACGAGGCCAACGCCATCCAAGAGAGGGGGGATTTGCCCGCGATCCCGACGAAGGGCAGGTCGGCGCTGATCTCCCGAGAGGCTGCTTCCGTCCGGATGCCACCAGGAACCGCTTCTATCCCTTCTGCTGCACATTCTTCTGCTCCTGGAGCCCTTGCGGCTGCGCCCCGGGCCGCGAGGCTCTCGGGCTTCAAGCTCAACAAGAGGAAGGCAAACTACACTGTGGTAGACCAGTAAGTATCCATGCTCCATCTTGTTCTTGATTATGATGTTGGTCCTTGACGTTTGCCATCGATTGGCCAGGCCGCCGCCTGCAGCGAAGAAGGGGAAGGGGGACGCGGTGACGTCGTCTGGGGCCGATCCGCCTGCCGCGGCCGCACCTTCTTCCGCGGGGAGGGGAGGCGATGGTGTTCACACCTCCCCTGCCCAGTCGTCCTCGCGAGGCCCGGAAGAGCATCCTCGTGAAGAGCCAGTCCCCAAGGCCCTGCTGGCTCTAGAGACGCCTATACCTGACGCTGCTGCTGAGGTGCCCAAGGCTCAGGAGCCCCCAGTCTCCCGAGCCATGGCTACACTGCTGCCTCCTCCTTCTGCTGCGCCGCTGGTTCCAGGTCCTTCTGCCTCCCTTGATGTCTTGGAACGTGCCCTTTCTGAGATGGTCCAGCTGCGAGAAGACCTCGAGGGTACCAACTCCCATCTGGTAGCCAGGCGGCTGGAGCTGGTTTCTGGCTGGCTTCATTCTGACACCTCTGTCCGGGCGGCGCTAAGGCGGGCCGCGGCGACCTCCGAGAAGGAGAAGCAGGCTGCCACCCAAGCCGTGGTCGCTCGCGAGGTGGCGTTGAAGGATGCCGCGGCCGCCCAGGACCGCTGCAAGGCGTTGGAGGCCGAGCTAAAGGCTTTGGATGACAAGCGCGCTGAGGAAGCTCGCAACCGCCTGGCAGAGGAGGAGAGGATGAAGGCTCAGGAGGACTCCGTCAGGGGCTGCGACACCGAGCTAGCGCGGTCGGCGGAGGCGCAGGCCGCTGAGCGCGGCCGGCTGGAGAAGCTAGAGCATGAGGTGAGGGCAGAGAAGGCCGAGCTTGACGCCAAGGCGAAGGTCCTGGCCGAGGACCGCACGGCCTTCATGCTTCTCGAGGAGAGGTCTTGCGCGGCGCTGAAGGCACTCTATGAGAAGGGCCTGGAGAAGCCGCTGGCCACCGACGAGGACGGTCCCGCCTAGCTGCTTCCTTACTTGGTCGAGGCGCTTGAGGAAGTCGTGAGCGGCATCGGCCCCATGGCAGAGGAAGAAGCTCGCGTCCTTTCTTCCGCTGCACTGACGCACGTCTTCAGCCACCTCCACCTCCGTGAACCTGGCGCCAATCTTGACGAGCTGCTGGAGCCTATGGACGACAAGCGCTACGCCGCCGCTGCCGAAGCCGTGAAGGGCCAGGTGGAGGCCTTGCTGGAGAAGTTCCGTCCCTTCGATCCTGCACCCATGGCAGGCAGTGTTGCTGATCCTCCGGCCCTGGGTGGTGGTACAGGTGAAGGCGATGCTGCCGTGGGAGTGGAGTCCCTGGCAGGCGACGGCGGCGGCAAGGATGACTGACTCCTGGCTCCTTTCCTACTTAATTCCTGCAATGTGCACCATGCCTCGTGGAGGCGTTTAAACTTGCATCTGGTATTGTGAAGACAACTATGATTTGTAATATTTGCTTCGAGATTTTGCAGTTTTCTTCCTATTTGCTTTACGTTTTACGTCGGCAGAGCCCGGCCCCACGCATACCTCAGCCGCCGTTAGCCCTGACCGGATCACCAGGACAGGACCAAGGAGTGAGGGGCTACGTGACCAGTTAGGCTCCTGGGTCGCGATGCTCAGAAGTCCCCCTTGATGTGCAAACAGCTCATAGGAAGGGAACGTAGGTGTAGATCTTGCGTTCTACGTCGGCAGAGCCCGGCCCCGCGCATACCTCAACCGCCGTTGGCCCCGACCGGATCACCAGGACGGGACCAAGGAGTGAGGGGCTACGTGACCAGTTAGGCTCCTGAGTCGCGATGCTCAGGAGTCCCCCTTGATGCTCAAACGATCTTCATACCTTGGCTCCGCTCGGGGAGGGCGCGCGACGACCAGGTCCGAGGGACCTGGCTGGGTGGCGTACGCTCGGGCGTGACCCGGGCGCAGCCCCCGTGTCCAGACCCCTCGCGCGACGCTCCTGAGGGGAGGTGTTGCGATGAGGCCAGACATTGAGCTCTGGGGCTCCCTGAGGTTGATACGGTCGTGAGGCCGCCCCCAGTTGTTTATCACCAGCGCGGAGCATAGCGCTTCCGTATGTGTACGGGCATAGCCGCTCCTTGGCAGTGTTGACGGCCAGCACGGAGCATGGTGCTTCCACTGGTGCGTGGGAGGGGGGCTCCCTGCTGCGGAGAGCCCCTGGGGCGTGTATAGCCCTGCCCTGACACGTGGCTTGCACGGTAGGGCTAGAGGAGGTGTATCTGGGCACTCGTGAGCCAGCGCGGGACTCACGAGGCCCTACCTCAAGGCGGGTTGTGCCTAGTCTTGAGTCTTTGACAGATGTGTGTTCCTGCGAGACGGTTAGGTACGGGTGCTCTGCGTCCTCAGGTCCCGGCCCTCGAGCAAGCTCAGCCGCCGCTGGTATGCCAGGTCGCGATGCCATGGTCAAGGCCAGGGGGTGAGGGCTGGAGAGCCAGTAAGAGCTCCTAAGTCGCGATGCTTAGGAGCCCCCCTTTTAATGCGCAAGCGAATTGGTAGGTGGCAATCGAGCAGGTAATAATCATAGGCAGATTAGGCATGCAAGGCAATCGGCTTAGGTAAATGCGGAATGGATACATGCCACTGGGTCAGACCCAAGCGGCTTGGGGATGATGCAGCCCGAGGGGCGCCCCCAGCAAAGCAAGCTAAAGACATAAAAAGAGATACATGCCGCAGGGGCTGACCCACGCGACCTGGGAATGATGCAGCCCTGAGGGCGCTCCCAGCTGAAATGAACTTGGAAGATGTCACCTGGTTTCGTTGTAGAAGAGGAGTTGGGGCGGCTGGTGATGCGCGGCGAAGGGGCCGACCCTCACGAGCCACCGGGACCCTAAACCTCAGGAGGCTCTGAGGGGCGGATGGTTCCTTGAGGACTGTCTTCATCTCTGCTAGGATCACATGGTGCCTGGCTTCCTGAGCCCCCAAGGCGCTCCACAGGTGATGCTGGTAGGCGGCAGCCGTGTTCGGCAGGCCGAAAGGCATGCGAACGTAGCTGTGCGGCGGACCCTTGCAGCGTCCCGCGCGCGAAGGCCAGAAGCGCTCCTGAGATGCGGCTCGGTTGAGTCCTGGGATGTCAATGCAGACGCGCAGCCCACCATCCTCGCCCAGATGGGGAGCCGAGCAAGGTGAGCGGTGGTCGTCGCGCATGGCCCTTGCTTCCTGAAGCTCCTGAGTGGTCTTGGCAATGAACTTCTGAACGTTAGGCTTTCCACGCCCTGTGCCTTCGTGAAGGAAACGTGCCATGAAGCACGCCTCCAAGTGGTGCCTGAGCGCCTCCCTCATGATGTCGGCGAGGTCTGAGGCCCTCCAGAAGAGAGCCCCCAAGCCCCGCCCGAGGAGGGCGCCGGGCGCGCCTTCCTATGCGATGGAAGGAGGCGCCCCAAGCACGGGTGCTGATCCTGACATGGCTCCACCTGAGGCCCCGACCTCCTGAGGCCCTGCGCGGAGCGGCTGGTTCTTCTTCTTCTTGGGGATGGCCTCAGGAGGGTTCTCGCTCCTGCTGTCCGGGTCCTCGACTGCTGCGGCTTGGAAGGCACGCTCAAGGGAGCACACCGCATCTCTCTCTTTGCAGGGGACCGTGATGATTCCACCGCTTCCTGGCATCTTGAGGACGTTGTAGCCGTGGTGGGTCACTGCCATGAACTTGGCCAGGGCTGGATACCCGAGGATGGCATTGTACGGCAGGCGGATGTGGGCGATGTCGAAGTCAATGAGCTCGGTGCGGTAGTTGTCGCGCTGCCCGAAGGTGACAGGGAGGCGGACCTGCCCTATCGGGGTGGTGGAACGGTCGTTAACTCCTGAGAAGGGCTTGGTAGGCTGGAGATGATCATGTGGCACCTGAAGGTTGTCGAACGTCTCAACGGATGGGACACTAAGCCCTGCGCCGCCGTCGATGAGGGTCTTGGTGACTTGCACATTGCTGATGACTGGTGAGCAGAGCACCGGGAGAACGCCAGCAGTAGCCGCACTTGAGCTGATCTGCCGAGCTGAAGGTGATGGCGCACTTGGACCACCTGAGCGGGCGCGTAGCCCCGAGCCTGGGAAGGGCTGCGTTCACCTCGGGAGCGAACTGCTTGAAGATGCGCTGAGAGGCTGGGGCCTGAGCTCCGCCCAGGATGCAAGCGATAGCACGCAGCTCCTAGAAGCCCCCAGCCCCCTCGTCCTGATGGTGGTCGTCATTCCTTCTTGGTGGCGGCGACAGTGGAGGAAGGCCCGCGTTACCCCGGGGGCGATCCTCGCGAGGCTGATCCCTCCAGGCGCCCTCACGAGGCTGGTCCCTCCAAGCGCCCTCGCAAGGCTGGTCCTGCCAGCGATCCTCACGAGGTCGGTCACGCCACTCCTGGCAAGGGCCACAGTCGTCCCATCGTCCTCCGCCACGTCCTCCTCCTCGGTCGTAGCCCCGGTCGTTGCACTCGGGGCGTCGACCGAAGTGTTCCTCTCGAACGGCCCTGAGCTCCTGGCAGTCGTTGGTGTTGTGGGTGTGGAGGTTGTGGTAGGCGCAGAATGGTCGGTTGCCCTTGGACGACTCCGGCCGGTCCCTGCCGCGCTTTGTGTCTGGCTCCGCAGCAAGCACGGTGATTCCCTTGCGCTTCACGTCCTTGGCCTTGGTCTTCTTTTCTTCCAAGTCGGCAGCTGGGAGCTCGAGGAGGGAGAGGCGTCCCTCCTCAGCTCTTGCGCACTTGATCGCCAGGTTGAACAGCTCCAGGGATGTGCACAACTCTTCGTGGATGGTTAGCTCCTCCTTCATCTTGACGTCACGGACGCCATCAGAGAACACCGAGATGATGGCCTCGTCCGTCACCTTGGGGATTTTGAGGCGGACGTTGTTGAAGCGCTGGATGTATTTCTGCAGGGTCTCCCCGGGCTGCTGCCTAATGCGACGCAGCTCACCCGTGGCCGGGGGTGGTCGCGAGTGCCCTGGAAGTTGGCGATGAAGCGGCTGCGCATCTCGTCCCAGGAGGAGATCGAGCCGGGAGGCAGGTTCAGGAGCCATGAGCGGGCACCATCCTTGAGTGCCATGGGAAACCAATTCACCATCACTTTCTCGTCGCCTTCGGCCGCCTCGATGCTCAGCTCGTAGAGCTGCAAGAACTCCGTAGGGTCGGGGGTGCCGTCATAGCGAGGAGGCAGGTCCGGCTTGAACTTGCCCAGTCAGGCAACGCTACGCAGCTCGGGGGTGAAGGCGCGGCAACCTTTTGTGGTCACTGGGGCCCCTCGCTGCTGCGGAGCTTGCTCTTGATGGTGCTCGTGCACCGCCGCCATAGGCAGTACGTGGTCTTGTCGTGCCGGCGCAGGGAGGGCCTTCTTGTGGCCGAGGGATTTCTTGACAGCTTCTTTCTTCGCATGCGGGCGCAGGACGCGGTGGGTCACGCCCAGGGGCCGCGCGCCTTGGCACCAGAGCGCGGTCCTGAGGTAGAGGTGGGAGAGGCGCTCCATGAGCGACATCGCCTGTTCCTAGCGGAGGGCGAGGCAACGAGAGGGACGACGCGAGAGAGCCCCCTTCAGCGCTGACAAGCTCGGTGATGCGAGCGAGCCACTCCTCGTAGAGGTCGTCGACGGGGCGGTAGCGCAGGAGCTCGCGCGCCATGAGCAGCGCGGCCTGCGCGCCAGTGGGAGCGCGACGAGCGTGGGACGACGAACCGGCTAGGGTCAGCGACAGAGTGGCGGTGCGGCCGTCCCGCTGCACCGAGGGGTGCAGCGAGGATGCTTGCTGCTCGTTCCCCGCCGGGCCGGTGGCGGCGTGGGTGGCAGGCAACAGGGAGCGACGGGGAGGTCCGCCGACAGGAGCCGTCTGGGCGACATGCGTGGCGAGAGCGGCGCGGCGCTCAGCGCGGGCACGACAGGCGTCAGACATGCCTACGACGGAGCGACGGGACACGGATCTACGGAAGGAAGGCTTCGGCACACCCCTACCTGGCGCGCCAAATGTTGGATTTTGGGTTCCGGCAAAACCCTTGAGGTTCAAACACTGGGGTGCGCACGAAGATCTTCCCCCTATCGATCTCGCCTCTCAGCCTTGCCGCAGTCTCTAAGCTTAGCTCGATCAAATCACAACACAAGAGACACGAGATTTATACTGGTTCAGGCCACCATTGTGGTGTAATACCCTACTCAAGTGTGGTGGTGGTGGATTGCCTCTTGGGCTGATGATGAACAGTACAAGGGGAAGAATAGCCTCCTGAGGCGAGGTGTTCTTGTGCTTGGTGGGTGGTTCAGCTCAAGGTGAGATCTCCTATCTATGGTGGTGGCTAGTCCTATTTATAGAGGCCCTGGTCCTCCTCCCAAATATTGAGCGGGAAGGGATCCAACAACGGCCAATTTGAAGGGGGGCAGCTAGTACAAGCTATCCTGACTAAAGGTGGTCTTCGCCTGTCAAAGGCGCTGGTGGTGACGACGTCTTGGGCTCCATGATGACCTCCGTCCTGTCGTCCTGCTGGTCTTGGTCTTGTTGCACCGATATGGAAACCTTTGCCTGATGCCTCGGTACTCCGCGTCTGCGCTTTCCCCCTTAGCACCAAAGGGGAAACGAGGACACTGCACGCGCTGGCGCCCGCGTGGCTTTGGTCGTCATGGCTTGCGTTACGGGAACTCGCGAGGTACCCCTTGCCTTGATCTCTCCGCCCCTCGCGAGCCTGCCTGGTGAGGCTGCTCCCGAGGAGGCCTTGTGTCGTCCGCCCCGCGAGGCTTGGCCCCTCGCGAGGGTCTTGAGCGCCGGTTGATGAAGATGGGCCGTACTGGGCCACTAGTGGAGCCACGCCGCGGGCCGCAGGCAGGCAAGTCTGGGGAACCCCGTTCCCAGAACGCCGACACAATCTTCTGTAGCTGAGTGGTCCAAGCTCATTATGCCCCTAAAGAAGCTGAAAAAGACATTGATGTCTATGCTGAGAAGAAGAAGGATCTCAACTCCATGGCCAACATGTACAAGGAAATACTTGACAAAGCCTTGGAGACACATAAGCTAGGCTTAGTGTACTATTTGATGTCAGGACTGGCCACCATGGACACTATTCTGAGGCACACCTTGTTGCCCAAATCAGGAGATCACAGGATGATCAGAGGCCACTCCATCAACTTGCTTCAGCTCTTTGATTTTTCCCCAGAAGTTCAAAGTGATGAGTCTGATTGTTGAGACCATCAAGAGAATAGTTGCTGACCAGAAGAGGTCGTGTGGATATGCTCCACACATCCAGATGTTGATAAACTCCAAGATGAACAAAGGAGTGTATTTGTTGGACAAAGAGCACCTTCCCTTGAGGCCTGATTTTGAGGACAGCACTGTTGTCATGAATGCTGAAGATCCCACATCAGTGGAGGCTCAAGAGAAGAGGCAGAAAGCAAAAGCTGAGCAGGCAACAAAGATGCCAAGTGTTGAAGAAGCTTCACATGTTTTCCTCAAGTCAAAGCAAGACCAACTAGGATATCTTATTCAAGCTACTTTGAGGATTGAGAAAGGATTGGCCACCCTGACTCAGAATCAAGAGAGCCTGGAGAGGATCATTGAAACAAAGTTCTATGATCTTGACTTGAAGGTGACAGAAATTCAAACAGCAGTTGGGCAGCTCCAAGAAGAAGCTGAGGAGAGGAAAGGGAAAGCAACCACTGAGGTGTTTCAGAGAGTGCCTAGGGCACAAAGATTTGCAGCTATGCCAGTGCCAGACACTAGAGCTACTGCATCAGCACCTGCAGCCAAAGCTTCAGTTGCCCCTCCAGTGGCAACTCCACCAGCTCCATCAACTTCAACAGATGCATTCATCCTTGGAGTCCTCTCAACGCCACCTCCTAAAGATCAAGCTTAGAGAGCCGCATAGCACTATGCATTTTCAAGCTTTTTGGTAACTTGTTGCCAAAGGGGGAGAAAGTGTGTGGATCATAGGCTTCGAGAGAGAGAGAGCTTTGCTTATTTTGCTACTTATTTGCTTGCTTGCTTGGTTGATACTTTATGATTGTGTGTGTGAGATACTTTGAATGGTCATGTGTTTGATCATATCATACTTAATGCTTGTGCTTGGATGATGATATTCTCTATCATTTATGTATGATCATTCACTTTGCCTTGGTGATGAGTGCTTGTTCCTATTTCTATCATTTTGAGCGCTCCACCAAGATGTATGTGACATGGAAGAGTAACACATGATCCTAATTGGTTGTGCATTTGCATTCAAAAGCAAATCTTAAATAATGCACAAATTTAGGGGGAGCTCTTGCTTATCACATACTTCTCAAAGTTACGATGTTTTTTCATTCCTATTATCATTTGTCAAAGCTTTGATCTATATGTTGTCATCAATTACCAAAAGAGGGAGATTGCAAGTGCATCTAATCCCTGGGTGGTTTCGGTAATTCTTAACAACATATAGCTCATTGAACTAATGCTCTTTCAAGATGATCATTTCAGAAAGTTCAATGATTGGCATGGCATGGACTAGAGATGTGGACCCCTCAAAATGCTAAGGACACATATTGGCAACAAGCTCAAGACTCTACATTTTCTTTTTAGTGATCCAAGATCACATTGAGTCCATAGGAAAGCCAATACTATTAAAAGGGGATGAGGCATTGCTTAATGGCTTGCTTGCTCAAAATGCTTAGTGATATGCTCCAAAACCCTCAACCACTTTCTCATATCCACATATGTCCTAAACCTAAAAGTCAAACTCGGCCCCATCGATTTGATCTATCTGGCGCCACCAAGTTCATTTGACATAGCCACTGCCACAAACCCTAATCAGTTTGGTTTCACCGGGGATCTCGGTCTCACCGAGATGGGATTGCAAACTCTCTATTTCCCTTTCTAACATTTCGGTCTCACTGAAATGATCGATCGGTCCCACCGAGTTCGCAATGCAAACTCCCTGTTTCCTTTTTGTAACGTTTCGGTCTCACAGAAATGACGAATCGGTCCCACCGAGTTTACCTCACCAACTCCATGTGTGCCTATTACTGAAATCGGTCCCACCGACTTCATGTGATCGGTCTCATCGAGATTAAGGATGCCCTAACCCTAGCATATCGGTCCCACCGAGTTGATCATATCGGTCCCACCGAAAAGTCTAATGTTCATATTTTGACCTGAATCGGTCTGACCGAGTTTCACCATTCGGTCTCACCAAGTTTGGGAATCTATGTGTAACGGTTAGATGTTGTGTGGAGGCTATATATACCCCTCCACCCATTCTTCATTCATGGAGAGAGCTATCAGAACGTGCCTACACTTCCACTACTTATTTTCTGAGAGAGAACCACCTACTCATGTGTTGAGACCAAGATATTCCATTCCAACCACAAGAATCTTGATCTCTAGCCTTCCCCAAGTTGCTTTCCACTCAAATCATCTTTCCACCATAAACAAATCTATGAAAGAGAGTTGAGTGTTGGGGAGACTATCATTTGAAGCACAAGAGCAAGGAGTTCATCATCAACACACCATCTATTACCTTTTGGAGAGTGGTGTCTCCTAGATTGGTTAGGTGTCACTTGGGAGCCTCCATCAAGATTGTGGAGTTGAACCAAGGAGTTTGTAAGGGAAAGGAGATCGCCTACTTCGTGAAGATTTACCCAAGTGAGGCAAGTCCTTCGTGGGCAATGGCCATGGTGGGATAGACAAGGTTGCTTCTTCGTGGACCCTTCGTGGGTGGAGCCCCCCGTGGACTCGTGCAGCCATTCCCCTTCATGGCTTGAAGTCTCCATCAACGTGGATGTACAATAGCACTACCTATCGGAACCACACCAAAAATCTCTGTGTCAACATTGCGTTTTCTCCCTCCAAACTCCTCCCCTTTACCTTCATATGCAATGATTTACATTCCGCTGCTATACTCTTAGAATTGCATGTGTAGGCTGATTGCTTGACTAGTGCTAAGTTGCTAAAATCTGCCAAGAATTAAAATTGGGAGAAGGCTAGGTTTTTATTTGGTCAACTAGTCTAATCACCCCCCCTCTAGACATACTTTCGATCCTACACAACTCTAAAGTTGAATGAGCACATACCTACTTGATCGTGAGTGTCGATGTCAAAACCGGCAGACCTCGGAGTAGGGGGTCCCGAGCTGTGGATCTAAGATCAATGGGGAACAAGGGACGACGAACACAGTGCTTACCCAGGTTCGGGCCCTCTCGAAGAGGTAAAACCCTACATCATGCTTGATTTGTATTGGATGTATAATATGGTTTACAGAGTAGATCTACCTCGAGATCAATATGAGCTAAACCCTAAAGAGGTCAGGTGATGAATGTCGCTCTAGCCCTAAAGACTAAAACCCTTGGTTTATATAGACATCGGTAGGGTTAGGGTTACCGAAGATAGATTACAATAAGGGATTAAAGAGATCATGTGCCTTCTTGACTTGGAGGGCACACCACGGCTTCATAGATCCCCTGTCATTATACGGCTCCACCGGTCTGGCCAATGCACAATGGGTCGTCGCCCCAAGGACCCCTTAGTCCATGACTCCCTCAGTAGCCCCCGAACTTGCCTCCAACGCCAATGCATGTATCCGACACTCGCTCATCCAACCAGTATTCGGCTTGCGAGGTGAGTTCTTTAGTATATTTCTCCCATGTTCGGAATCAAGAAGTGTCCGGAATCTGAATGGCAACTTTACTTAATAATGAAGGCAATAACAAAAAAAATTCAAGAATGAATAGTGCCTTTATCTGACAACTCTTCCTCCCCTAACGAAGGGTCGCTTCCAGCCATAACGCCGAGCAGCTACTATTTCTCAAAGCACGGCTCGAGGCCGACGCCACGTTTGGCACGTCCCCTCGAGGTGGAGATCATGTTCTGTATTTTGGGGGATATGGTTAAAGATTTCGATTCCCCTCCCCGCACATAACGTCACGGGCATATCGGGAAGTGGAGAAGCCAACGGCGTGGAAAATGGAATCCCAGGCCTGTCAACAATCTATAAAGGGAGGGCTGCTACAGTCTACATCCCACGCCCTCTTCCACCTTCCGCTCACGCAGACCTTTAGAGCTTCAGCGCCCCCTTTCTCTGCTTCCACAGCGAATCCCACTTCGCATCCTTCGACCATGGACGAATCCGGCGCCAACGGGAAGTAGGAGCCCTCCTCCGTCACCGATGGGAACATTTTGAAGCTGATAGAGGTCGGCTATTTGCTGGCTAATGTTGTTCATCGGCCCCCGAAGAGGGCCAGATCATACCCACGCCCCAGCCGAGCGAGAGGGTCGTGTTTTCCCCATTCCCTTAGGGGGCTAGGATTTCCCCTGCACCCCTTCATGCGGGGGTTGATGTTCTTTTACGGGCTAGATTTTCATGATCTAGCCCCCAATTCCCTCCTCCACATCTCGACCTTCATCGTCTTTTGTGAAGCGCTCCTTCGAGTTCAGCCGCACTTCGGTTTATGGCTGAAGGTGTTCAACATCAAGCCCAAGATGGTTGGCGGCGAGCATGCGGACTATGGAGGGGCCATGATTAGTAAACTGACACGGGTCCAGTGGCCGGACAGACACTTTGTCGACACCATCCGGATGTGGTAAAAGGAGTGGTTTTACATCATCAAGCCGAGGGAGGCCGCCTGGGGAGCGGCCCCCGCATTCAGGTCTGGACCCCCTACCAGATTAGCCTCATGGACCACCAAGAGCCCGGATTGGGGGTGTGTCGCTCACACGAAGGCGCTGCAGAAGCACGTCGACAGCATAATAGAGACCGGCGCGAAGCTGATCGACGTGGTCCAGATCATGCTCCACCGCCGGCTCCTCCCTTGCCAGCAGAGGGCCAAGCCTATGTGGGAGCATGAGCCCGAGGATCCTTCCACCGTGTGACACCTCTACGGCACGACTCCTGACAAAATATGGGGCCAACTATTCCAGCCCCAGAAGGAGTGGCCGGTTGAGGGAAAGGACACTGGCCTCGATGCCGCGAACCCCCCGAAGGAGGTGAGCGGCACTCTTCTTCGAGGAGTGTTCGGATATTCATACCGCATTTGAGTCGGCCTGACCTTGTTATGCAGATTTTGCAGGGCCGGCTTGCCAAGGCCAAGAAGATCAGCGGCCCACGCGCCACTGCCAGAAGAGCCCCGCTCAGAGCAGCTGGAAAAGCTGCTGGTCGTAGTGCCCTATAAGGCGCCCGTCAAGAAGGGCAAGAAGAAAGAAGCACTAGAGGCCAAGAAGGGCCTCCATCGCAGGGATCGTACGGGCAACCGCCCCGGAGACGCTGCAGCCTCATCCGTACAGGATGGGGGCGAGAATGAGGACGAGGAGGAGAGCGCCTCCTCGCGCTACAAGAAGAGGGTGGTGTCCGAGGACGTCGAAGAGGTCCAACCTTCTCTGGCCCCGAAAATACGATGCCGGCCTAAGCTGGTCTTGTCCGATAGTTCAGACTCCGACAAGGAGTCCGAGGCGTCCGAGGAGATCCCAAAGAAGGGACCCAGGGTCAAGCCCCCTGCCAGCAGGTAAGGCATTGGTACTTTTAGCTATCTTGTTTTCAATGATTTGTCATAGTTGAAGGCTAACCCTTCTGAATTACAGTCCCCCACATGAACGCCCCACCGAGCAGACTTTGAAGGGGACGTCCCCGCCCGTCGAACTGGTAGACAGTGGGTCTATGGCGCACTCCGAGCCTCCTCTGGTCCCGAAGAGGTTGAGGAGGTGCGGTCCCGAAGGGCTCCTCCTCCTCCAAACACAGAGGGAGAGGCTGATGCCGTAATGGCTGAGGTTAACACCTCGGTCACTGAAGACCGGGAGGGAGCGTCCCTCCTGGCTGATGCGGGAAAGGAGTCCGGACCATCCGGACCCCATCCGTCGATCGCTCCCGAGCCCCAAGGCCTTTGACAGCACAGGATCCTCCCACCGGGGAAGGGGCCGGGGAGCCAACATTAGCGACAAACACCTCTACACGGGCGGTGACTGGCTGGCCAGACATGCTGGAGGAGCTGGTGGACAACTCCTCCATCATTAACGAGCATCGCACTCTTATGAGTGCGATTATGCAGGGTGTTTGGTCCGTCCAATCCGGACTAAACGACGCTGTTCGAGGCCTTCTAACAGGCTTTGAGGTAAGTCAAGTAATGCTCTTTCGTCATAATGCGGTTGTAATTTTTAGTTTGGTAGGCCGTATACATAGCCGCCCCCGAGACTCTGCAACGACTTCAAAGAAAACTGATGAGGATCCAATTCGGTAGGCCGATTAATGATGTCGACATTTCTTTTGCTGACGTAGACATCTTCCATGGCCACGGCTGCTAATGTCGCGGCGTTAGAGGAGATGGATCGGAAGCTCAAGCTTTCCGATAAAGAGCTTGACCTTGTCAACAAACGGCTTGACGAGGCACAAGGAAAGCCCTGTGAGAAGATATGTATTTGCTTGATGCCGGATATTGACGAGGCGGACTGTAAGCTAATCCTTTTTATTGTGATAATCTTGCAACTGCCGCCGCTGATGTTGAGGGCTTGAGGGAGGCCCTGAAGAAAGTCGAGGCTGAGGCGGACGCGAAGAAGACGGCCGCTGAGAAGGCAGTGGCCGAGCTTGAGAAGGCCAAGCTTGCTGCTGAGCAGCACGAGGCTCGAGTGACTGAAGTCCAAGTGGAGCTCCAGGATGCCACCGAGAAGCTAGAGGCCCTTGAGAAGGGGTAGGAGGAGCAATCTTCCCGGCTATCCAAGGCGGAGAAGTAGCTCCAGGAGGCGAGGACTGACGTGCGAGGTGTCCGAGAGGAGCTCCGCCAAGCCGCGCAAATTGCAAATGGTAAGAAATACTTACTTTAGAGTGTGTTTGGAGGCAACAGGTTTTCCCTGCTGACGCGAGTCTGGCGCTCTGCAGGCGTCTTTGTTGAACTTCCAAAGAATGTGGCGGCCGCAGCGAGGTACTATGCCACCGTCGAGGAGGACTCCATGCAACGGCTCTTCTGGTCGCAGTTTTCGGATTTCGAGTGCCCTCCCCTCCTCGGCGACCAAATGAAGCAGCTGATGGAGATGCATCGGATGTCCAAACTGGCCGTGAAGGACCTCTGTGGCAGTCTGTGGCCTGCCGAGCCCTTCCAGATACCTATTTCGGCCTTGTGCAGAAGATGCGGGAGGCGCCGCTCTGGATTGACGCCGTAAAGCGGTCAGCATGCCTTGAGGGGCCGAGGCTTGCATTCGCGAAGACCATGGTACATTGGTCGAAGATTAACTGAATGGACATGGCCTTTGGACCTCCGCCCAAGGGAAAGGAGCATTGTCGCCCTGAGCAGTACTTTGCACAGGTGATGAATGGCGCGCGAGTGATAGAGGACCAGTGCTCGAAAGATGTAATATTTGAGTGATTGTGTTAAGTTTGTACCAAGTGGACCTTGTGCTTTGTAATACATCCGTCGGACTTGTTTTATATTGTCATAATTTTTAATTTTGACTCTTATTTGGCCGTATGTTAAATCTGAAAGCTACCAGTCGGCGGCTTCGGCCCCCAGGTGAATGTCGTGAGGGCTGTTTTCGTCTCCGCACTGTTACCCTTAGCCAACGTCTTGGTACTCGGAGGCGGTAGTGCGTGAGCAAACAAAGGCAATTAGACTATTCGGTTTTACTGCTTTCACTTAGCCTTATGAGCTTAACGGTGGGGACTAAGGACTAGCCCCCGGTGTATTGTGATGTACTTGGGGTTGAACGCTTACCCTTTCCGATCACGTGGTTTGTATTAAGACGAACATTTCGTGTGACATGTTGAAATCGCCAACGATTTTTTGGAGTCGAACCTCGTCGTCGGATCGCTGATCTGTTCGCGCTTACCATGACAGTCAGTTTTCGGCTTTCTCCTCCTAGGTACTTGACCGGGCGAGCCAGAAGTACAATTGCAGTGGTTATCCCTTTGCCCTCTTAGCCGAACATGCGGAACATAAGGGGCAAGCACAAGAGCCGGGCAACCCAACTATTGACCTAAGACATGATTCGGAACTTGATGCATAAAGTGCAATATTCGGGCTGCGGTAAGCGGTGTCGGACTTGGTGTGCCGAACTGATAGAGAAATCGAGCTCTGGTTATATAACTGATCATGTTTTCATGCCGAGCTGTTCGGAGAGCAAAGGGAGAATTGGAAAGGGAATAGACAAATCACATGATGCGGATATCCGAACACCATAAAGGGTATTTTTATTATTTCTCGTAGGCTCGGGATGTCTAACCGTACAATTCAAACTGCGAAGGTGGTACTTGTGAGGAAAAAAAGGAAAAGAAATTTTACAGAGTAAAGGTTGACGCAGGGCCTTGATGTGTCAGTTGAAGCCTTCACTATGCCCTCATGCGCTTCTGCGCCTCTGCTTCTGATGGGTGAAGGTTCGGACCTTCGGTGAGACCTTGATGGGCGACGGTCCTGCCGATGAAGCTTTATGCTTGGGGGTATCCGGAATTGGTCCTTGGATCGTCCGAAGACGAGGTACTTCTGAAGTTCGGGTTAACCGAAAATGCATTTTGGGTTTATTAATGTATGCCTCACGGCTGCCCATGGTATTTTGAGTGCAAAATTGTGCTGACGAGGCACATGGAGTGTGAAGAATGTGGGTGTGCCGTTGGGCGCGTATCCCTATTTACGGCGAATGCATGCGGGCTCCCATGATGGGGAACGGGTTCGAACACGTTTACTATTGTCACCGACCTTTACGGCGGGTCGGCATCCGGGCCCATATGAGCCGGTGTGGTGTTCGGCCGCTAGGGCCGCAGTGTGCTCTTTGGTTTGAAGCGAGTGTTCTGTGTTGCCGTTGATGGTTATGACGCCCGAGGGGCCGAGCATCTTCAACTTGAGGTACGCGTAATGCGGGACGACATTGAATTTGGAGAACGTTGTTCAGCCCAAGAGGGCGTGATAGCCGATGGGGAAAGGTGCAATGTCAAAGATCAGGTCCTCGCTTCGGAAGTTATCCGGAGATCCAAACACTACTTCAAGCGTCATGGTGCCTGTGCAGCAGGCCTCCACTCCCGGAATGACCCCCTTAAAGGTGGTGTTACTGGGTTTGATCCTTGATGGATCGATCCCCATTTTCCTCACTGTGTCTTCGTATATCAGATTGAGGCTGCTACCTCCATCCATGAGGACTCTAGTGAGGTGAAATCCATCAATGATAGGGTCGAGCACTAAGGCTACAGACCCTCCATGGCATATGCTGGTTGGATGGTCCCTGCGATCGAACGTGATCGGACAGGCTGACCATGGATTGAACTTTGGCGTTATTGGCTCGACGGGGTATACGTCCCATAGTGCTCGCTTCCTCTCCTTCTTTGGTATTTGGGTTGCGTAGATCATGTTTACCGTCTTGACCTTAGAAGGAAAGGGTTTCTGGCCTCCACTACTTGGCATGTGTGGCTCATCATCGTTCTCGCTTCGTGGGCTTTTTCCCGAGTCTTCAGTTGTGAGTTTGTCGGCATGTTTAATAACCAACAGTTTCGGTTGGATTGGTTGGCGGGCTTCTCTGACGTGTCGTGGATCTGACAAGGCTTGTCCAAAATTATGTCCAATCTAGACGGGCCGTCATTGTTGCCTTTAGGGGCTTCCTTTCGGGGTCCGTACTTCTAGTTTCGGAATCCGGCATTTACTATCGTATCCTCGCCCTCACCGTCATTGTGGCAACGTTTATTCTTGCTGCGTCGGGGCTTTCCATTTCCGTCCCGAACCTCGGAGGTACCTGGTGTGTCTGGGTTGGTGTTTTTGCGAGCAAGCCAACTGTCTTCGCCTATGCAAAAGCGGGTCATGAGGGAAGTGAGGGTTGTCATAGTTCTTGGTTTGTCCTGGCCCAGCTGTCGTATGAGCCATTCATCCTTGACACTATGCTTGAAGGCAGCCAAGGCTTCGGCATCCGGGCAGTTGACAATATGGTTTTTCTTGGTCAGGAACCGGTTCCAAAATTGTCGGGCAGACTCTCCAGGTTGTTGTGTGATGCGATTTAGGTCATCAGCATCCGGAGGTCGGACGTAGGTACCCTGAAAGTTTGCTCGAAAGGCGTCCTCAAGCTCTTCCCAGCAGCCTATAGAGTCTTCGGGAAGGTTGTTCAACCAGTCTCGAGCTGGACCTTTAAGCTTTATATAGTGGCAAATATTTAATGGCGTGGAGGTCATCTCCTTGCGCCATGTGAATGTGGAGGAGGAAATCCTCTATCCATACGGCTGGATATGTGGTTCCGTCATATGATTCGATGTTCACGGGCTTGAAGCCTTCCGAGAGTTGGCGTTGCATTACCCTCTCTGTGAAGCATAGGGGGTCTATGGCGCCCCGAACTCGAGCTACATCTCGTCGGAGGTCTTCGGCCCTCCGAATCTGCTGCTGCTCCTGGATTCTATCGTTTCGTTTTAGCCGATCGTAGTATCCTCCCCGGTAAGCAGGCGGGTCTTCTTTGGGTCCATAAATGGACCTGGTGCAGCCTCCTCGGGCGTCTAGGTCATGGCGGAGGTCATACTCGTAAGTGGGCCACACTTGATCCTTACCATAATGGCGAGGTGGGTTGCTGGGTGTTCGGCCTTGTCAGCTTCTCTATCCCGCCCTCTAGGGGGGGCGGTTTGGCTGTTCGGCGCTTGTGTATATCAGGCATGTCGGCTCTACGGCCTCGTCGACGAACTACGGCAGGAGTCTTCACTTGGGATAGCTTTTGGTTGGCTATTTGCGACCATACCCTTCTTTGGCAGCTAGGACTTTACTCCATCGGTCATTGAGGGTGTCATGTTCGGCCTTGATTTTGCATTTTTGTTTCTTTAAGCTGCGGGCGGTGGCTAAAAGTCTCCGTTTGAATCTTTCTCGCTCCAGAGGGTCTTTGGGGACGATGAAATCGTCATCCCCGAGACTGGCATCCTCTTTAGAGAGTGAGAGGTAGTTGCTATCCTCGGAGTCATCGTGGTTTTCTGGATTGGGAGGGTCCTCCTGCCCCGCGGGGTCATCTTGATGATGTTCGTTGGCTGCGTCCCCAGCAAGGTCGTCCGTGTTGTTTACGGTGTCGCTCTCTGTGGAGTCCATGTTGCTCGCATGGCTTCTATGTGGCATTGATTGACAACGTTGTTTTCAGCATTTGGGCGGCTCATCTCTGGGCTTACCTCGGTCCTGATCAGGGGTGTCGTTGCCGTCCTTGGGGGTGTCCACCATGTAAATGTCATAGGTGGATATGGCCGACCAGCGACCCGTGGTGGGGGGGGGGGGGCGACCTCGGCATTGGCCATGGCTACATCCTCCTCGTCCATGTATTGGGCATTCTCCGAATTATAGTCTAGCATATCAGTTAAATCGTCAATAGTGGCTACCAAATGGGTGGTGGGTGGGACGCAAAATTCCCTATTGTACGCCTCGAAGGGTTGATGATTGAAGGCGGAGGGCAGGCCCTCCTGGATGGTCATTTTCTGAATTCGGTCTAGCGCCTCGTTTACCATTGCGAGGGTCATCAAGCTCGAGAGCTCCGGGCCGAACTCTGTTGTAACGGCGTGGGGGCGATCGATGCCCTGGCCAGTCCTTGATTTCCGCTGGTCGTGCTGAGCTCGGGGTACGGGGCCAGATCCTTGAGGGGGTCCGGGCCATCACTAGAGGTCAAGGACGGGCTTTGGTCCTTGTTTGGGGCTTCCCCGTCGGGGTTCGAGATCGAGCCGCTTTGGGCTAGGGGTGACCCCTGGCCGTTAGCTGTCGCTTTGTCGTAAGGGCTCAAGGCTAGGCGAGCGTCATGAAAGGAAGGTTCGGATGAGATTTACTCTTGGCCTCTGCCTCCTGATTCTACCTTGAAGGTCGAGGATAGGTCCTCGCAGTCATGATGTGTCCGGACGGAGGCGGAGTCTGGCCCCTGCTCGAAGCGGAGCTCTCCTGGCTCGAAGCTGTCAAAGTTGATCTGCTGATCGTATCGGAAAGGAACTCCAGAGCGGACGTGGCGAGGGTGCGGCAGGGGGAAGTGAATCCGGTGAAAACCAGATTGCCTCGTGTGTCTGCAACATATTCTAGACCACCGAAGCGAATTCGGTGTCCGCGGACAAAGGCGTCGACATGACCCATATGACCAGTCAGGTCTGCGTGCAACACGATGCTGCCAAACGTGAAGATTTATCCAGGGACGAAAAAGTCCCCGGATCAGATGCCTTCTACTATGATCAGGCGAGCCATCGATCCTTTGGGCGACCCTACAACAGAACTCTCAATGAAAGCACCAATGCTGGTGTCAAAATCGGCAGACCTTAGGGTAGGGGTTCCCGGGCTGTGGATCTAGGATCAATGGGGAACAAGGGATGATGAACACAGTGTTTACCCAGGTTCGGGCCCTCCCGAAGAGGTAAAACCCTACGTCCTGCTTGATTTGTATTGGATATATAATATGGTTTATAGAGTAGATCTACCTCGAGATCAATATGAGCTAAACCCTAAAGAGGTGAGGTGATGAATGTCGCTCTAGACCTGAAGACTAAAACCATCGGTTTATATAGACACCGGTAGGGTTAGGGTTACCGAAGATAGATTATAATAAGGGATTAAAGAGATCATGTGCCTTCTTGACTTGGAGGGCACACCAGGCTTCATAGATCCCCTGTCATTATACGGCTCCACCAGTCCGGCCCATGCACAATGGGCCGTTGCCCCGAGGACCCCTTAGTCCATGACTCCCTTAGTGAGAATCTTCCATTACAGCCTAAGTTTGAGGACAATGTTGTAGTGATGGACCCTTCACATCCTTCATCTGCTCAAGCTCAAGAGGAAATTCATACAGGGATAGCAGCAAAAGAAGCTCAGAAGGCATCTGCTCCCAATGCTCCCATAACCAACCTCAAGTCCAAGAATGACCAGATGACTTATCTGCTGGAAGCTACCCTGAGGATTGCGCGAAGTCTAGCCAACCTCACCAAGACCAGGAAAGCTTAGAGCGGATAGTCGAGGACAAGATATATAGTCTTGATGTCAAAATTACTGAGGTCGAGTCTATAGTGGAGAAGCTCAGAGATGATGTTGACAAAGTCATGGTTGCTTATGATGATAGTGGAGATGACATGCAGATGACTGAGAGATATCAGACAGTACCCAGGGCACCCAGATCTGTTGCCGTGCCTATTGCAGACACGCGGACCACTCACTCTACACCTGATGCTGCTTCTACTGTACCACCTCCAGTATCTACCCCACCAGCCCAACAGGCGTCGGCTGAAGCCTTCACCGATGCACGCATCTCAACACCATCTACGCACACCGGCGCCGCCAGCCAGAAGTCACCTTCAAGAGTTGTCGAGGATCGTGCCTAGGGAGATGCATAGCTCTATACCTTTTCGAACTTTTTGGTACTTGTTGCCAAAGGGGGAATTGTATAGATCATTAGGCTGAGAGAAAGAGAGAGAGAGAGAGAGAGAGAGAGAGAGTATCTCGCTTTTGCTCGTTGGTTTTTCTTGAGTTCTCGCTACTATTTTTGTTTGATTCGTGATACTTTGTTCGTTATATGTGTGAGATACTACATTGGTTTTGTGTGATTGATCATACTATGCTTCATGTGATGCTTAGTGATCATCTCTATCATTATCCATGTATGATCATTCACTTATGTTTTTGGTGACGCATGCTTACTATTCCCATTCATATCATTTTGTGTGCTCCACCAAGTTGTATGTGACATGGAAGAGTGACACATGCTCCGAATCGATTGTGCATTTGCATTCAAGCGCAAATTTTTAATAATGCACAAATTTAGGGGAGCTCTTGATTATCACATACTTCTCAAAGCGATGATGTATTTCATTCATTTGATCATTTTTTGAAGCTTTGATATATATGTTCTCATCAATTACCAAAAAGGGGAGATTGAAAGTGCAACTTATCCCCTAGTGGTTTTGGTAATTAATAACAACATATACCTCATTGAACTAATGTCCATTCAAGATAAATATTTCAGGATGTTCAATGATTGGCATGGCAAGGACTAGAGATGTGGACCCCTCAAAATGCTAAGGACAAGGATTGGTAAAAACTCAAGACTCTACATTTTTGTTTAAGCCATTCAAGATCACATTGAGTCTGTAGGAAAGCCAATACTATTAAAAGGGGATGAGGTGTTGCTTGATGACCTAGTTGCTCAAGTTCTTAGTGATATTGCTCCAAAACCCTCAGCGACTTTCTCTATCCAAATATGTCAAAACCCTAAATTTCAACTTGGACCCACCGATATTTCCTACCCGGAGCCAACGAGTTCTTTTGGACTTAGCCACAGCCAAAACCCTAACAAATCAAATCCACCGATTTGGATCTTGGTCCCACCGAGATTGGCCTTGCCAACTTACTGTTGCCTTGTTGCAATTATTTTGGCCTCACCGAATTGCAATTGGTAACCACCGAGACGGCTTGGCAACTCTCTATTGCCTTATTGCTTCACTTTGGCCCCACCGAGTTGCTGCGATCGGTGCCACCGAGACGTGGTTTTGCCCTAGCCGTTGCACATTGGTTCATCCGAGTTGTTTCTGTCGGTCCTACCAAGATTCCTAACATTCACATTTTTACATAGATCAGTGCCACCGAGTTTTCCGATCGGTGCCAAAGAGATGGGTCAAAAGTGTGTAACGGTTGGATTTTGTGAGGAGGCTATATATACCCTCCACCCCTTCTTCCTCTTTGAGGAGAGCCATCAGAACGTGTCTACACTTCCACCATTCATTTTCTGAGAGAGAACCACCTACTCATGTGTTGAGATCAAGCTATTCCAATCCTACCATTTGAACCTTGATTTTTAGCCTTCCCCAAGTTGCTTTCCACTCAAATCCTTCTTTCATCATATACAAAAAATTGTGAGAGAGAGTTGAGTTTAGGGAGACTATCATTTCAAGCATAAGAGCAAGGAGTTCATCATCAACACACCATCTATTACCTTTTGGAGAGTGGTGTCTCCTAGATTGATTAGGTGTCACTTGGGAGCCTCTGTCAAGATTGTGGAGTTGAACCAAGGAGTTTGTAAGGGAAAGGAGATCGCCTACTTCGTGATGTGGAGTTGCTTGGGAGTCTCCGACATGATGTGGAGTTGAACCAAGAAGTTTGTAAGGGCAAGGAGACCATCTACTTCGTGCAGATCTACCTGAGTGAGGCAAGTCCTTCGTGGACGATGGCCATGGTGGGATAGGCAAGGTTGCTTCTTCATGGACCCTTCGTGGGTGTAGCCCTATTTGGAATCGCGCAACCGTTACCCTTTGTGGGTTGAAGTCTCCATCAACGTGGACGTACGATAGCACCACCTATCGGAACCACGCCAAAATCTCCATGTCTCCATTGCGTTTACCTTCTCCAAACCCTTACCTTTACTTATATGTGCAATGTTCTACATTATGCTGGTATACTCCTAGAATTTCATGGGTATGGTGACACTTGACTTGTCATAATTGCTAAAATCTGCCTACAACTATAATTGGGAAAATATAGGTTCTTATTTTGTCAAGTAGTCTAATCACCCCCCCCCCTCTAGACATACTTTTGATCCTACAGTATTTTCCTCATGATTTGATGTTGCTGTTAAAGTAATATGCTATTGTCTTTCTATCCTCCCTCACCAAGATAATGAAGGTTTTACCTTATTCCTACTTGTGCAAACATGCATCATGTTGTGCCAATCGTACATTTTAGTGGAAGTACACAAGAGGATACAATGAACAGTATGCCAGCCAGTGCTTTAACTCTGCTGGAAGTTCTTGATGATCTCTCGATATAATCTCACCACTAGTAAACAAGAGTGATGTCAACCGTACATTGGAAGTGCACAAAAATATATACTATTGAACGATTCCATTCCGTGTTTAATTTGTCTTCTCGACTACTTGAATAAGCTTCCTTTCTCATGTTGGTACCAGCCTAAGGCCTTCATCCAGATTAGTGTGATGTCACCCCTACTTGTATCATGCTACTGTTTTGCAATTGTCATGAGAAAGTCCTTTATCTTTGCACGTTAAATATTTGCAACCCGTGATACATGGCAATGCCTTGAGTGTTGAGCTAATTGGCACTGGTAAAATAAACTAATACCTCTCTTTAAGCAAGGCTACTATGTTGCTAACTTTACCCATTAAGATAATGAGGATGCTTCTATTTGTTAGTGTATGTTTCATCAACTAGTGCTACTATTACAGTAATCACACTTTATCAATATATGTGCTAACTCGATTTTAGCGGAACTGCACAAAAACTCTGGGCGGTTCATTGCCTCGACTGCTTCCTTCCTTTCTTGTCAGTCGCTTATCTCTGGGCTTCCAGTCAAAGGAAGTACTAATTGACATGCGCTTGTCATCCTGATTATTGCGCTTGTCATATGTATTGGTAATTTGGTATTGTGCAACTATCTCCGATTTCATGAAGGAGTAACTTGGAGCCTGAACTCACAGGAAAATCGTTATGTTGGCCTATTTCAGTAAAAATACACAAAAAGATCAGATGGACATATACTTATGTTGTTGCTATGTACTCCAAAGTTCACTCAGACAAGCATCAGTGTTGACAAGAAGAAGTGCCAGAGTGAATGCCAACAATATTGCTCGGCGCATAGCCCAGCAAAACGCAGTCCAGTCTTTGGTCCCAACTTGAGATTTTTGGTTATCGCTTGTATGCTGGTAGCAAACTGTATGCCATGGAGTCTAAATATTCCAGACAAGTTGGTAGACACGTATATTTATATGGCACTAAACCAGTCTGCATGCCTGGGATGCTCCATTTCAGTTGAACTACACAAAAACTTTGGGTGGTTCATTTTGTTGACCGCCTCGTTTCTTGTCTGCAATGTAGAATTTTGGCGAGCAACGAGACAAAGATGAGCCAGTAAACTAGTTGGATGAAAGTAGTGGCCAAGTTGCTCAAACCTCTCGCGGCACCGAGGCCACTATCATGAGGATGAACCTAGAAACAAAGTTCAGGTGGTCTATGTTGCCTCTTATGTACTCGAAAGTTTTCTCAAAAAAGCATTTATTTTAGCAAGAAGTACTACCGAGTGAACACCACTTACCAGTCTGTACCCTATGTAACTAAAGTGTGTCGATGGATGATACTAGCGTAAACATGCTAAACTTGTGTCTATCTGAATATTTTTGTGAATGCTAGCTATGAATATTGTCTTGTGATCTATGAATCATTTGGATGCATAGACATGCTGAACTTCTCTATACATGAATCTTTTTTAGTTGTTGATTGTGAATGTTGGCTATGAATATGAACGTATCCTGTGAACCTGAGATTGATCTAAATATTTACCTTTTTTGTTGTATTTGTGTGTGAATTTGTTAGAATTTATACTGTGGGATTGTCACGCGTGAGTGTCACACGGCACACCTTCGTCCCGAGAAGAATGATACCTGCTTGTTAGGGTAGCAACGACGCATCAATTTTTTTATCCTTTTGCTCAGTCTTCCCCTGCCACGCTCAACCCCCGACATAATGTTATTTTTGGGGCCTTGTTGAAAAATCAAGTGTTGCTTTCTATAGGTTGACCCGCTCAGCAAATGGGCTCCTGGTCCGCTATGGGCTGGGAAGCTAAAAATACAAGTTGTATCGTGCAAAGGCAAGTAAAAATAATAATACGACATCGAGAGGCATCCACTGAAAAAAACCCGCGTCTGATGTGCTTCTTCAGTCTTCCCTCTGCTTGTTCTCCCGCCGCCCAAACCAGCAGTGCGTCCGGACTGCTTGCTGCCGCTCAGGGGCCAGCGATGTCGCCTCGCGTCGTGCCCCATGCCCCCTCTTAAATCCAGTTCGCTCCATTCCCCAACCGCCAACACGTGAAGGAAGTTTCATCTTCTTCCCCCTCACACTGCCGGGGGGGTTGAAGAAGCGCGGCATCTGATGCACCACCGACGGGCTGCCTATCCAAGTGATTTTCAGAGAAGAAACTGCAAGTTTTAATTTCAGATAAGAAACTGCATGTTTCAGAGGCACAACATTTCAATCAACACACACTTTTCAAACATGAATAACAGAATGTTGAATTTTTTTATTTATGGTCGAAAATGGAACTAACAACAAGTTAACATCATGCAAATCAACCTTCATGTATAGCACAGCTTCATATGATGCACAG
The DNA here is from genome assembly GCF_018294505.1 of Triticum aestivum. Lineage (NCBI taxonomy): Eukaryota > Viridiplantae > Streptophyta > Magnoliopsida > Poales > Poaceae > Triticum > Triticum aestivum. The sequence continues at coordinate 108,038,651 of NC_057799.1, read as the reverse complement.
TAAAAAATGCTATTTTCAAAATGCCAAGACAATGTTGAGTGTGCGGAAAACTGGGTAACTAGGGACGCAATTTTGGTAAGTGGTGGAGGTGGTGTGTGTAGATGACATGGCGGGACCCACATGTCAGTAATAGCTGAGGCAAAACTAGATATTTTTCAACTGCACCAGTTGGAATCGAACCCGAACAATACATTTTTTGGGTGAGATGGCTGTAGCGGTCGGGCTACTGCGGTATGTTCAAAAGAATGAAGGCGCACTTTTTCACTACTCTAAGGTGTCTTTCGCAGCTCCGGTTTGTTCCCGTCCGTGTCCACAACGTAGTCCTCCGGCTTTGTGCGCTCGCCACGGCGTCGCCGTATGCCGTTGTCAAAATGGTCAACAAATGAGAGAAATCTGGAGAGGACTGCACGTCGAGAGGCTGACAGTCGGAACCCACCAGGTCCATGGACGTACACAGAGAAGTGCCTCATTTGAGAAAAATGCTTCCTCCTAACTATATACCGCGCTTAGGGCCCACGAGTTTGTCAACCTAGTTAATAAACGAAATAAATATACAACGAAGACTGTCGGCCTAGGTTTTGTTTTTCTGACATGCACAACCCATAACATACCGACATAGTGGTTTCGACTTATTTTTGAAGGCCATCATGTATGTACCGGCGTATGGGCCTCCTAGCCTAAGTTCTATTTTTTCTTAAACATTGCCAACCCATATTTTTTAATAAAACACAGATCTTTGTTTCTTTCAATTTTGCTAAAATAATCATGAATTTTAAAAAGTCCATTGATTTTGAAAACAGTTAATCAATTTTTTTAAAAGTTCATAAAAATTAAATAATGTTCACAGATGTTTTTAAAAGTTCCAAAATTCAGAGAAAGTCCATCAATTTTGAAAAACTTCACGTATTAAAAATAATTCACAGGATTTTGAAACAAGTTCACCGGTTTTGATAAAAAAAAGTCATGAATTTGGAAAAAGTTCAAGATTTTCTTAAAAAAATATGATTTTCTAGAAGTTCAAAGTTTTAAAAAAGTTCACTGGTTTTGATAAAAAAAGTTCATGAAATTGAATAAAAATTCATGGATTTTCAGAAAAAGATCATAAAAACTTAATAAATTTCATGAATTTGAATAAAGTTTAGAAACTAATACAAGAAAAAAATATGAAAAGTATTGTACAAATAAAAAATAACCAAATAGAACAAAAACCAAAAATAAAAACCGTACAATGACGTGATGTTTTTTCAACCTTACATTTGCCATAGGGAGAGAAAAAGAAGTGGCCACAACGAGACCAACTCATCGCAGTGGTTATCGCCCCCGCGAGTGTACGAGGACTGCTTGATTTCGATCCTCCCACACGTGCTCCTATCTTTTTCTAGGTTAAAGAAAAGAAGGGGTCGAGCCTAGAGACAGCCGCTAGGGAAGGGGGGTGCACCAAGTTGCAAAACGTACTGTAAAGGGCATTGAAGGCGCCAAATAGGAATTGGGGTCGGCAACCTTTGTCTTGTTTTTTTAGAAACGCAAGCATTTTCTTGCTAATCTTCAAGCAAAGATTTTGATCTTTGATGGACGCTTGTTTTTTTTGAGTGGTTGATGGACGTTTGTTGGGTTGCTTGATTCGCTTGGTAGGCCCGATGAGCTTTATCTCTACTACTATAGTACACAATTTTTTGAATTTTGAATCTACCTTCTTCTTCCATGTTTTGCCCACCAACTTACATAATGGATTCATCTTTAGCCGTCCACTTTATCAGATCGAACGGCCCACATTACTCGGATTCGCCTCAAACCTATTCCCGCCAAAGCCTGAGAACTCAGTCGCCCCTTCTGGAAAACTACACAACCCACGCTCGCCTCCAGCAAATCGATTCCCCGCCAAGGCTCCAGCAAATCGATTCCCCGCCAAAGCGCCAGCCTCGCTGACTTCACCACCACATCCATATGCTATGTATAAAATTTCTCTAGCGTGTACGTCACACACCATGATCTCCGCCAGTTCATAACCGCCATCCACGCCCCAGATCCTTCGAATCACCTCAACATCCAGATTGCAGCTCCACCATCGTTTCCTTGCAAGCTCTGACTTGGTTCAAATTTTCTTGCCTCCTGGTGAGTCCAGGTTCATGAGAGCTGGACATCCTACTACAACCAGCTCACCATAGTGCCATCGACGGACTGACTGTTGGGGAACATAGTAATTTCATAAATTTTCCTACGAACACGCAAGATCATGGTGATGCATAGCAACGAGAGGAGAGAGTGTTGTCCACGTACCCTCGTAGACCAAAAGTGGAAGCGTTAACACAACGCGGTTGATGTAGTCGAACGTCTTCACGATCCGACCGATCAAGTACCGAACGCACGGCACCTCCGAGTTCAGCACACGTTCAGCTCGATGACGTCCCTCGAACTCCGATCCAGCCGAGTGTTGAGGGAGAGTTTCGTCAGCACGACGGCGTGGTGACGATGATGATGTTCTACCGACGCAGGGCTTCGCCTAAGCTCCGCGACGATATTATCGAGGTGTAATATGGTGGAGGGGGCACCGCACACGGCTAAAATATCGTATATCAATTGTGTGTAGAGGTGCCCCCCTTCCCCCGTATATAAAGGAGCAAGGGGGAGGCCGGCTGCCTTGGGTGCGCCAAGGAGAGGGGGGAGTCCTACTCCTAGTAGGAGTTGGACTCCCCTTTCCTAGTCCAACTAGGAAGAGAGGGGGGGAAGGAAAGAGAGGGAGAGAGAAAGAGGGGCTGCGCCCCCCTCCCCTAGTCCAATTCAGACTCCTCATGGGAGGGGGCGCGCCACCTCCTGGCTGCTGCCCTCTCTCTCCCCTCAAGGCCCACTAAGGCCCAATACTTCCCCGGGGGGTTCCGGTAACCCCTCCGGCACTCCGGTTTTATCCGAAACTTCTCTGGAACACTTCCGGTGTCCGAATATAGTCGTTCAATATATCAATCTTTATGTCTCGACCATTTCGAGACTCCTCTTCATGTCCGTGATCACATCCGGGACTCCGAACAACCTTCGGTACATCAAAACATATAAACTCATAATATAACTATCATCGTAACTTTAAGCGTGCGGACCCTACGGGTTCGAGAACTATGTAGACATGACCGAGACACCTCTCCGGTCAATAACCAATAGCGGAACCTGGATGCTCATACTGGTTCCTACATATTCTACGAAGATCTTTATCGGTCAGACCGCATAACAACATACGTTGTTCCCTTTGTCATCGGTATGTTACTTGCCCGAGATTCGATCGTCGGTATCTCGATACCTAGTTCAATCTCGTTACCAGCAAGTCTCTTTACTCGTTCCGTAATACATCATCCCGCAACTAACTCATTAGTCACAATGCTTGCAAGGCTTATAGTGATGTGCATTACCGAGTGGGCCCAGAGATACCTCTCCGACAATCGGAGTGACAAATCCTAATCTCGAAATACGCCAACCCAACAAGTACCTTTGGAGCCACCTGTAGAGCACCTTTATAATCACCCATTTACGTTGTGACGTTTGGTAGCACACAAAGTGTTCCTCCGATAAACGGGAGTTGCATAATCTCATAGTCATAGGAACATGTATAAGTCATGAAGAAAGCAATAGCAACATACTAAACGATCGGGTGCTAAGCTAACGGAATGGGTCAAGTCAATCCCGTCATTCTCCTAATGAGGTGATCCTGTTAATCAAATGACAACTCATGTCTATGGCTAGGAAACATAACCATCTTTGATTAACGAGCTAGTCAAGTAGAGGCATACTAGTGACACTCTGTTTGTCTATGTATTCACACATGTATTATGTTTCCGGTTAATACAATTCTAGCATGAATAATAAACATTTATCATGATATAAGGAAATATATAATACTTTATTATTGCCTCTAGGGCATATTTCCTTCAGTCTCCCACTTGCACTAGAGTCAATAATCTAGTTCACATCGCCATGTGATTTAACATCAATAATTCACATCACCATGTGATTAACACCCATAGTTCACATCACTATGTGACCAACACTCAAAGGGTTTACTAGAGTCAATAATCTAGTTCACATCTCTATGTGATTAACACCCAAAGAGTACTAAGGTGTGATCATGTTTTGATTGTGAGATAATTTTAGTCAACGGGTCTGTCACATTCAGATCCGTAAGTATTTTGCAAATTTCTATGTCTATAATGCTCTGCACGGAGCTACTCTAGCTAATTGCTCCCACTTTCAATATGTATCTAGACCGAGACTTAGAGTCATCTAGATTTAGTGTCAAAACTTGCATCGACGTAACCCTTTACGACGAACCTTTTGTCACTTCCATAATCGAGAAACATATCCTTATTCCACTAAGGATAATTTTGACCGCTATCCAGTGATCTACTCCTAGATCACTATTGTACTCCCTTGCCAAAATCAGTGTAGGGTATACAATAGATCTGGTACACAGCATGGCATACTTTATAGAACCTATGGCCAAGGCATAGGGAATGACTTTCATTCTCTTTCTATCTTTTGCCGTGGTCGGGCTTTGAGTCTATACTCAATTTCACACCTTGTAACACAGGCAAGAACTCTTTCTTTGACTGTTCTATTTTGAACTACTTCCAAATCTTGCTAAGGTATGTACTCATTGAAAAACTTATCAAGCGTCTTCATCTATCTCTATAGATCTTGATGCTCAATATGTAAGCAGCTTCACCGAGGTCTTTCTTTGAAAAACTCCTTTGAAACACTCCTTTATGCTTTGCAGAATAATTCTATATTATTTCTGATCAACAATATGTCATTCACATATACTTATCAGAAATGCTGTAGTGCTCCCACTCACTTTCTTGTAAATACAGGCTTCATCGCAAGTCTGTATAAAACTATATCCTTTGATCAACTTATCAAAGCGTATATTCCAACTCCGAGATGCTTGCACCAGTCCATAGATGGATCGCTGGAGTTTGCATATTTTGTTAGCACCTTTAGGATTGACAAAACCTTCTGTTGCATCATATACAACTCTTCTTTAATAAATCCATTCAGGAATGCAGTTTTGACATCCATTTGCCAAATTTCATAATCATAAAATGCGGCAATTGCTAACATGATTCGGACAGACTTAAGCATCGCTACGGGTGAGAAGGTCTCATCGTAGTCAATCCCTTGAACTTGTCGAAAACCTTTCGCAATAAGTCGAGCTTTATAGACAGTAACATTACCATCAGCGTCAGTCTTCTTCTTGAAGATCCATGTATTTTCAATTGCTTGCCGACCATCGGGCAAGTCAAGCAAAGTCCATACTTTGTTCTCATACATGGATCCCATCTCGGATTTCATGGCTTCAAGCCATTTTGTGGAATCTGGGCTCACCATCGCTTCTTCATAGTTCGTAGGTTCGTCATGGTCTAGTAACATAACCTCCAGAACAGGATTTCCGTACCACTCTGGTGCGGATCTTGATCTAGTTGACCTACGAGGTTCAGTAATAACTTGATCTGAAGTTTCATGATCATTATCATTAACTTCCTCACTAATTGGTGTAGGTGTCGCAGAAACTGATTTCTGCGATGATCTAGTTTCCAATACGGGAGCAGGTACAGTTACCTCATCAAGTTCTACTTTCCTCCCACTCACTTCTTTCGAGAGAAACTCCTTCTCTAGAAAGGATCCATTCCTAGCAACGAATATCTTGCCTTCGGATCTGTGATAGAAGGTGTACCCAACAGTCTCCTTTGGGTATCCTATGAAGACACATTTCTCCGATTTAGGTTCGAGCTTATCAGGTTGAAGTTTCTTCACATAAGCATCGCAACCCCAAACTTTAAGATACGACAACTTTGGTTTCTTGCCAAACCATAGTTCATAAGGCGTCGTCTCAACGGATTTCGATGGTGTCCTATTTAGAGTGAATGCAGCCGTCTCTAAAGCATAACCCCAAAATGATAGCGGTAAATCTGTAAGAGTCATCATAGATCGCACCATATCTAATAAAGTACGATTACAACGTTCGGACACACCATTACGCTGTGGTGTTCCTGGTGGCGTGAGTTGCGAAACTATTCCGTATTGTTTCAAATGTAGTCCAAACTCGTAACTCAAATATTCTCCTCCACGATCAGATCGTAGGAATTTTATTTTCTTGTTATGATGATTTTCAACTTCACTCTGAAATTCTTTGAACTTTTCAAATGTTTCAGACTTATGTTTCATTAAGTAGATATACCCATATCTGCTCAAATCATCTGTGAAGGTGAGAAAATAACGATATCCGCCACGAGCCTCAATATTCATCGGACCACATACATCTATATGTATGATTTCCAACAAATCTGTTGCTCTCTCCATAGTACCGGAGAACGGTGTTTTGGTCATCTTGCCCATGAGGCACGGTTCGCAAGTACCAAGTGATTCATAATCAAGTGATTCCAAAAGTCCATCAGTATGGAGTTTCTTCATGCGCTTTACACCGATATGACCCAAATGGCAGTGCCACAAATAAGTTACACTGTCATTATTAACTCTGCATCTTTTGGCTTCGACATTATGAATATGTGTATCACTACTATCGAGATTCATTAAAAATAGACCACTCTTCAAGGGTGCATGACCATAAAAGATATTATTCATATAAATAGAACAACCATTATTCTCTGATTTAAATGAATAACCGTCTCGCATTAAACAAGATCCAGATATAATGTTCATGCTCAACGCTGGCACCAAATAACAATTATTTAGGTCTAAAACTAATCCCGAAGGTAGATGTAGAGGTAGCGTGCCGACGGCGATCACATCGACTTTGGAACCATTTCCCACGCGCATCGTCACCTCGTCCTTAGCCAATCTTCGCTTAATCCGTAGCCCCTGTTTCGAGTTGCAAATATTAGCAACAGAACCAGTATCAAATACCCAGGTGCTACTGCGAGTATTAGTAAGGTACACATCAATAACATGTATATCACATATACCTTTGTTAACCTTGCCATCCTTCTTTTCCGCCAAATACTTGGGGCAGTTCCGCTTCCAGTGACCAGTCTGCTTACAGTAGAAGCACTCAGTTTCAGGCTTAGGTCCAGACTTGGATTTCTTCACCTGAACAGCAACTTGCTTGCTATTCTTCTTGAAGTTCCCTTTCTTCTTCCCTTTGCCCTTTTTCTTGAAACTAGTGGTTTTACTGACCATCAACACTTGATGCTCCTTTTTGATTTCTACCTCCGCTGCCTTTAGCATTGCGAAGAGCTCGGGAATTGTCTTATCCATCCCTTGCATGTTATAGTTCATCACGAAGCTCTTGTAGCTTGGTGGCAGTGATTGAAGAATTCTGTCAATGACGCTATCATCCGGAAGATTAACTCCCAGTTGAATCAAGTGATTATTATACCCAGACATTTTGAGTATATGCTCACTGACAGAACTATTCTCTTCCATCTTGCAGCTATAGAACTTATTGGAGACTTCATATCTCTCAATCCGGGCATTTGCTTGAAATATTAACTTCAACTCCTCGAACATCTCATATGCTCCATGACGTTCAAAACGTCGTTGAAAACCCGGTTCTAAGCCGTAAAGCATGGCACACTGAACTATTGAGTAGTCATCAGCTTTGCTCTGCCAGACGTTCATAACTTCTGGCGTTGCTCTTGCAGGAGGCCTGGCACCCAGCGGTGCTTCTAGGACGTAATTCTTCTGTGCAGCAATGAGGATAATCCTCAAGTTACGGACCCAGTCCGTGTAATTGCTACCATCATCTTTCAACTTAGCTTTCTCAAGGAACGCATTAAAATTCAACGGAACAACAGCACGGGTCATTTATCTACAATTAACATAGACAAGCAAGATACTATTAGGTACTAAGTTCATGATAAATTTAAGTTTAATTAATCATATTACTTAAGAACTCCCACTTAGATAGACATCCCTCTAGTCATCTAAGTGATTACGTGATCCAAATCAACTAAACCATGTCCGATCAACACGTGAGATGGAGTAGTATCAATGGTGAACATCACTATGTTGATCATATCTACTATATGATTCACGCTCGACCTTTCGGTCTCCGTGTTCCGAGGCCATATCTGCATATGCTAGGCTCGTCAAGTTTAACCTGAGTATTCCGCGTGTGCAACTGTTTTGCACCCGTTGTATTTGAATGTAGAGCCTATCACACCCGATTAACACGTGGTGTCTCAGCACGAAGAACTTTCGCAACGGTGCATACTCAGGGAGAACACTTTATCTTGAAATTTTAGTGAGAGATCATCTTATAATGCTACCGTCAATCAAAGCAAGATAAGATGCATAAAGGATTAACATCACATGCAATCAATATAAGTGATATGATATGGCCATCATCATCTTGTGCTTGTGATCTCCATCTCCGAAGCATCGTGCTCGTGATCTCCATCTCCGAAGCATCGTGCTTGTGATCTCCATCTCCGAAGCACCGTCATGATCACCATCATCACCGGCGTGACACCTTGATCTCCATCGTAGTATCGTTGTCGTCTCGCCAACTTATTGCTTCTACGACTATCGCTACCGCTTAGTGATAAAGTAAAATAATTACATGGCGATTGCATTGCATACAATAAAGCGACAACCATATGGCTCCTGCCAGTTGCCGATAACTCGGTTACAAAACATGATCATCTCATACAATAAAATATAGCATCATGTCTTGACCATATCACATCACAACATGCCCTGCAAAAACAAGTTAGACGTCCTCTACTTTGTTGTTGCAAGTTTTACGTGGCTGCTACGGGTTTAGCAAGAACCGTTCTTACCTACGCATCAAAACCACAACGATAGTTTGTCAAGTTGGTGCTGTTTTAACCTTCGCAAGGACCGGGCGTAGCCACACTCGGTTCAACTAAAGTGAGAGAGACAGACACCCGCCAGTCACCTTTAAGCAACGAGTGCTCCGAACGGTGAAACCAGTCTCGCGTAAGCGTACGCGTAATGTCGGTCCGGGCCGCTTCATCTCACAATACCGCTGAACCAAAGTATGACATGCTGGTAAGCAGTATGACTTATATCGCCCACAACTCACTTGTGTTCTACTCGTGCATAGCATCAACGCATAAAACCTGGCTCTGATACCACTGTTGGGGAACGTAGTAATTTCATAAATTTTCCTACGAACACGCAAGATCATGGTGATGCATAGCAACGAGAGGAGAGAGTGTTGTCCACGTACCCTCGTAGACCGAAAGCGGAAGCGTTAACACAACGCGGTTGATGTAGTCGAACGTCTTCACGATCCGACCGATCAAGTACCGAACGCACGGCACCTCCGAGTTCAGCACACGTTCAGCTCGATGACGTCCCTCGAACTTCGATCCAGCCGAGTGTTGAGGGAGAGTTTCGTCAGCACGACGGCGTGGTGACGATGATGATGTTCTACCGACGCAGGGCTTCGCCTAAGCTCCGCGACGATATTATCGAGGTGTAATATGGTGGAGGGGGGCACCGCACACGGCTAAAATACCGTATATCAATTGTGTGTAGAGGTGCCCCCCTGCCCCCGTATATAAAGGAGCAAGGGGGAGGCCGGCTGCCTTGGGCGCGCCAAGGAGAGGGGGGGAGTCCTACTCCTAGTAGGAGTTGGACTCCCCTTTCCTAGTCCAACTAGGAAGAGAGGGGGGAAGGAAAGAGAGGGAGAGAGAAAGAGGGGCTGCGCCCCCCTCCCCTAGTCCAATTCGAACTCCTCATGGGAGGGGGCGCGCCACCTCCTGGCTGCTGCCCTCTCTCTCCCCTCAAGGCCCACTAAGGCCCAATACTTCCCCGGGGGGTTCCGGTAACCCCTCCGGCACTCCGGTTTTATCCGAAACTTCTCCGGAACACTTCCGGTGTCCGAATATAGTCGTTCAATATATCAATCTTTATGTCTCGACCATTTCGAGACTCCTCGTCATGTCCGTGATCACATCCGGGACTCCGAACAACCTTCGGTACATCAAAACATATAAACTCATAATATAACTATCATCGTAACTTTAAGCGTGCGGACCCTACGGGTTCGAGAACTATGTAGACATGACCGAGACACCTCTCCGGTCAATAACCAATAGCGGAACCTAGATGCTCATATTGGTTCCTACATATTCTACGAAGATCTTTATCGGTCAGACCGCATAACAACATACGTTGTTCCCTTTGTCATCGGTATGTTACTTGCCCGAGATTCGATCGTCGGTATCTCGATACCTAGTTCAATCTCGTTACCGGCAAGTCTCTTTACTCGTTCCGTAATACATCATCCCGCAACTAACTCATTAGTCACAATGCTTGCAAGGCTTATAGTGATGTGCATTACCGAGTGGGCCCAGAGATACCTCTCCGACAATTGGAGTGACAAATCCTAATCTCGAAATACGCCAACCCAACAAGTACCTTTGGAGCCACCTGTAGAGCACCTTTATAATCACCCATTTACGTTGTGACGTTTGGTAGCACACAAAGTGTTCCTCCGGTAAACGGGAGTTGCATAATCTCATAGTCATAGGAACATGTATAAGTCATGAAGAAAGCAATAGCAACATACTAAACGATCGGGTGCTAAGCTAACGGAATGGGTCAAGTCAATCACGTCATTCTCCTAATGAGGTGATCCCGTTAATCAAATGACAACTCATGTCTATGGCTAGGAAACATAACCATCTTTGATTAACGAGCTAGTCAAGTAGAGGCATACTAGTGACACTCTGTTTGTCTATGTATTCACACATGTATTATGTTTCCAGTTAATACAATTCTAGTATGAATAATAAACATTTATCATGATATAAGGAAATATATAACACTTTATTATTGCCTCTAGGGCATATTTCCTTCACTGACCACAAGTGAGCTATCCCTTCTCTAGGTGTCCCATCCTAATATGTTCCTTTGGAATTCTGTGATGATTCTTTTGCATGCGAATGTTGCGCAAGTGATCGTTCTTGCTATAGATTTATATGAAATACATAGTCACTGATCTGCTGTAGTTGTTGATTTTTTCTGCTTTTCTTGCACGCAAGGCGTTTGTGCTTTTGTCCAAGCAGCTCTCTTGGTAGACTATAAAAGGCAGTGCTATATGAATATAAAGCACATGTTCATTCTGTTCATGTCTCATAGCTGTTTGCAAATTTGAGTATGCTTTAATTATTTTTCTCGGATTTGGCAACCTAAAAAATGGTCTAATGCTTATATACTGTAGGTTGTGGCCGAAAACACCTGACTTATAACAATCAAGAATCAAAGTCATAACCGCGAGCCGTCCAGTAAAACCCAAGAGATGGAAGGCCGAGCTCCTTTCAGAGATATTACAAATGTTCACTCCACGACTTCACCAAAAGGGAACCAACGTACGTTGTTTTTATTAAACCGATATCTTCTACTTATTATCCTTATTGATCGCTTGCCTTGATACCGTGTGTTTTTGTTTGGTGGGGAAATAGTAGCTGTGATTGCAGAGCAGAATGATCCTTTTGCAGAAACCAAAAACACTATGCAAATGAATTCTTCCCAGCTTCAGAGGATGATGTTCTCCCCTTCAAGTTTAAAAGAAACAATTTCCAATTCGGCTTAGTTTTGCCATGACAATCAACAAAGCCCAGGGTCAAACCATCCCAAATGTTGGCGTATATCTTCATGAGCCGGTGTTTTCTCATGGACAACTCTATGTTGCTTTGTCTAGAGGGACATCAAGACAAACAACTACTCCCTCCGTTCCTGAATATTTGTCTTTCTAGACATTTCAAATGACTACCACATACGGATGTATGTAGACATTTTTTAGAGTGTAGATTCACTCATTTTGCTCCGTATATAGTCACTTTTTGAAATGCCTAGAAAGACAAATATTTAGGAACGGAGGGAGTAGATTACTTGCAAGGCCAAATAAGGATAATGACCCATCAGGGAAAAGCACAAAAAATATTGTCTACAGGGATGTTTTGGTATAATCCATGTACATGTTGTGTACTGTAGTGTGATGTTTCTAATATGTTTCTATTCATGTAAATAGTACCCAGGAAAAATAATATTAGATAGGGTTTCAGTCATTAGCTTGTCCTTATGAAAATTGTAGACCAAAAGATATGTTTACAGGGGTAATAATCTAGCATGTACAGTACTTAAATCTATAGATTTACTATTCTTCTCTCAGTTATAGCATATAATAGAAATCCAGCAACATAAGTGAGAAGATATCATTTTTTATGATAGCCATTGGGCTTCACAAGTATAAGAAACATACATTTTTCAGTTTTAACATACAGTACAACAGAAACATTAAGTCAACAGAAGTGGGCATAGGTCAGTTTCCTTCCTTTTCTGAATACTCATAGGGAATCAGAGTTACAGAGTCATTACAAGCCAACTCAAAACTGGAGGGACATGCCCCATCCATAGATTACTAATAGTGATCTGATGCGCCTGGGCAGTAAGACCATGAGTTAGCACACTGCGCCCTCTACCAATTTGCAGGAACTTACACAAGAGATAAACCAAGAAGGAAATTTACAAACATCAGCATAGATAGTGTAGCTTCTACTCCCTCCGTCCGGGATTTCTTTTGTAAGCAAGGAATGGGTGCACACATGTTTCAATCACCAGACTTGTTCTTTATTTTTGGAACCTACAAATCAACAAATTTTCAGACTTCAAAAATAAATAAAAATCACACCGATCAATCTTATCTCCATTCTTTAATTGGAGAAAATCATAAATTCAGAGAAGTTGAAGTACTCACGGTGCTGCTGCCTGCTGACCACCGTATGTTGATGCAGTGATGCTACGGTCGGTGCTACTCGCCGGTGCAATAGTGGAGGAGCCGTGTAAGCGTGAAGTGTGCCGCGTGTCGGGGTGTGCTGTTTGAGGCCGTGGCTGCCGGATTCAGGCGCCGCCATGGCTGCTAATGACGATTGGACTGGGCGAGGCGAGCAGCCGAGCACGATTGCAGGATGTCCGGGTCGTGCGCTTCCGCGACGCCCTCGCGGTCCTCGGGTCGGCGTTCGGCGGGTCGCGGGGCCAGAGACGGGAGGAGGGGCGGCGGCGCAGTGCTGCTCAGCTCGACAGTTTATTTTTTGAGAAGATTCTTTTCTTTTTCCGCTCGACAGTTTATTTTTTGAGAAGATTCTTTTCTTTTTTCGCTCGACATAGAGGCAGGGAACTGACCCGCGTTGGCGTTTCTGAGTGGGCCTCCATACAGCTGGCCCAGTGGCAAGTTTCTAGGCCCGTATAGCCGAGTGTCACGCTGTTGGCCCAAAACCACATTTTAGCCTAAGGCACGACCCAAAAAGGTCGAGCAGTATGTTAAAAAAAACAGAAGGTCGATGAGCTGAACGGCCATCCTCACAAATTTTATGATGACACATACCCATTTTTTTTTGTGAAGTCCTAAACATTGGAATTTCTTTTGCGGGAGATCCTAAATATTGGATATGCATGGTAGAATGCATTATATTCCATCCACGTCCAAGTTATGTAGTACAATGCATGCAGATGATTACTTTTTGAAAAAAATTTGGTCCCCCGATGTGACTTACTGTTTTGAGAAAATTACTCTAAGTTTGTCAAGTGTTAACCAAAATTACTCTTGACATGTTTTGGAAATATAATAATCAAATTTGTTCATCAACATTGTAACTCGGCAAGAGGTTGCGAAGCTAAAACTCCGTATAAAAAGTGCTTCATTTTTATTTAAAGTTGTCATGTTTGCCTAGAACTTTAGTTAACAACGCACACGTACAAATCACGTGCCTTCGACTAGTATACATAGTACATCCTCTGAGTTTCGCCCGCACAGCCCACACAAGCCCACATGCCCTGGGCTGACTCTCGGTGTCTGATTGTGTGCGGAGGAGATCGAACGCGAGAGCGATCCAACGGTTTCAAGAGACCTTTCGATCTATATAAATACGGGACCGGCGACGCACACAAACCCTAATTCCAGAACCATCCCCTCCGACCTAGGCTATGGCTTTCATCGTGTCCAAGCTCGCGCGGGCAGCCCTCGCATCCCGCCCCGTTGGAGATATTGCTGGTGGCATCTCCCCGTGTCTCTCCCGGCTCTATCTGGCGGCTGGTACCAGCCGTCGCATGTTTGCAGCTGCAGGTAATCCCTATGTTGAGAAAGCTTTTTCGGAATTTGGATCTGAATCCCGATTGCCGAAATTTTCAAAGGAATTCTCTTACTTGGATCTGAATTTTATATCTGAAATTTCCGCGTTATGTTTATAGCCCTTCCAGAATTTGGATCTGAATTCTGAATATATAGGAATTCTCCTTACTTGGATCTGAATTTAATACCTGAAATCCCCATATTATTTCCTATTATAAGTAGATCTATTTGAATAAGCATGTTCATTCGGACATCTAGCAAGGATATTGTTTATTTACTTATGCCAGCTGCCTTCAATCAAATCAATTCCGCTGAGAGCAATAGTAAAAATGATTGTATTTTTCTGCGTACCACAAATCAAATTGTAACTATGTGCTACTGAACGGCAGGCGGTCCCAAGTCAAAAGAAGCACCCCGAATATTTCCCCTTGTTGATGAGAATTCCATTAAGTCGAAGGAATCCCTATGGGCCTTGTATGAATGCTGGTGCAAGTATTGGGGGGTATCCCGTGACCGTGAAGAGATGGTCCGCCGGTTCAAGTCATTTGAGGCTACTGCACAGTGGGTTTACAAAATGAACAACTCTGGGTGTTCGCAAGTGTCTCAACTGGGCCCGCATGCAGATTTTTCAGAGAGTGAGTTTGCTGAGGTGGTGTTTCCTCCACTTCCTGATGATGATGATGAAGACATAAAAGAGATGGTATGATTGTTTTCTTATTGCCTTGTCTTTCTGCTATTTTTAAATAGCAGTTATTGGACCAGGGGTTACCTACTATCTACTTAACCACAGGCATTAGTAAGAAAAATCTAGTTAACCACTAGGCATTAGGAGGAAAAATAATCTAATCTCTTTCTGACCTACCCCTGTGTAGGTTGTATACCAAGTTTTCCTTCAGTTTTAGGTGTTCTGTGCATTGCTTGGTTATATTAGTTAATCTGGTTTTAATAAGAGCTATATTTCCTGTATTTACATGCATGTCTTCTGTCTGTGCAAATCAAGATTTTATATATAGTGAACATGTCTGACGGTTTGGTTTTTGCTTGGGTGAAGACGGTTCTTTCTCCACCATAAACATTTGTTATCTAGAGTCCTGCACTAGACCATCGCTAAATTCTGTAAGAAAAGTGTAGGGCATAAAAGTCATTTGTGTGGTTGAGCTGCTTAGATCATCAATATTACCTGGTTAAGCATCGTCAACAACAACTATGACCAATTTCTACTGTAATCATGAGAAATAGGTGGCTGGCCCACATGTCACATATCCAAATCCAGGTGACGTTAAGGCACTGAAGCTTCGTCTTCATTGCTGATATGATTTTGGGAGAGAGGATGCAATTAGTTACCCATCAATCTTTTGCTCCTACTACATTTTTTACTTCCTGAGAAAACCATATACAGGCTCAAATTTTGATCTGTTTTAAAGCCTCCATGGCCATGGAGACTCAAGCTTTGCCAGATCAAATTTTCAAATATATATTAAATATTTATGTTATTTTAGGGATTTTGTTATGGTGAAAATATCTGCAACAAGCAGACAACTAAACGGAATTTATTTCTCTGTTCTAGCAGTAGTTGTTCATTGTTTTTTTTCAAACACTTGAAAGAAGTGTCTTCATTTTCCAAAATAATTTATCACATCTATATCTCCCTACGTTTGTTCAGGTGCCAGGTCAAGATTTGGGCCAGGAGCTTGAGGAGCCCTTAAATAATTAATTCGAGAAATTATGAACTTGTCTTACTCCATCCGTTCCCAAATATAAGTCTTTCTAGAGATTCAACAAGTGACTACATACGGAGCAAAATGAGTGAATCTGCACTCTAAAATATGTCTACATGCATACGTATGTTGTAGTCCATTTGAAATGTCTAAAAAGACTTATATGTAGGAACGGATGAGTATTTGGTTGTGGTAATACTGTGGTACTGGGATTATTGTTGTTGTCTGGTTGTTCTCATGGAACCAAATTAGAATTGAAATAACTTTGTGTTATTGCTCTAACCACCTTTGCATTATGTGCTTGAGAACTTGCATGAATAACCTGTGATGGTTAAGCAGGGATTGAACCCCTCTGTCGTATGGTCATTAGATAATCCGAATATCATAGATGGATGATTTTGAATGTTTGTGTCCAATATAAACAATGATACAGAAGTAGCAGTAAGAGTCATGGGGGGCAGCGTACTGAGCGGACGCATGGTGTGGAAACAGCCGTGTGCTTCGTGGGCCCAACGTGTAAGCCTTTTTTCGGCTTGTAAGAATTTTAAAAGGAAACTTTGAAGGTAGGAATTCCACGGGGTTTTTCATCTTTGATGTGTTCGGATCAAACGAATTGTGAATAGTGAGGGCCTCTTTGATTCGAAGGATTTTCAAAACGCAGGAACAGAAAAACCCTACGAATCAAACAACACATAGAAAAAGTAACTGAGGATTGGAATCCTTCAAAATTCCTTTGAGGATTAGAAACTATTCCTACATAATCCAGGGGATTTGAAACATCCATGTTAGAATTAATTAATTATGTTTAATTAATAGGG
Organism: Triticum aestivum; assembly: GCF_018294505.1. Taxonomy (NCBI): domain Eukaryota; kingdom Viridiplantae; phylum Streptophyta; class Magnoliopsida; order Poales; family Poaceae; genus Triticum; species Triticum aestivum. The sequence continues at coordinate 108,022,014 of NC_057799.1, read as the reverse complement.
AATCTACTTTTGCCTAAACATTGTACCCTTGCATAGCAAGGGACGTGTCTCTCTTTCCAACCGTTGCATCCCTGTAATTAGCAACCGACCTAGGATATGACACCTTGAACCGTCGAGTCTGTTCGACGCATCTCTTTCAGTCATATATAAGTTGTACTCTTTCTACCAATACAAGTTGATCTTTCGCTTAAACACGTTATCAGCACGCTCTCTACCGAGAGCCTCGCCGACGGTGAGAATGCCCGGCCTTGTCAACTTCTTTCTCTGCTCATCCGTGAGGACGGCCGCCGTCGCCGTTTCGCGGCCCGTGGCCATCACGAAGTAGGCGGGCGCCGTCGACTTCACCGGGCACTGCACCGTCTCCGCCGAGTCGGACGACAAGGTCACCAGGCCGCTGGCCGCGGCCCTCGACGTGGCCTCCGCGCCCCTGGACACGGCCATCGCGCCGCTGCACGCTGCGACCACGCCCCAACGGTGGCCGGCTCCGCCCAGGCAGGAGATGGCATCCCCGGGCCCGCGCTCACGGCTCCAACGCGGACTCCGCCTCCGCCTCCAGCACCGGTCGACGAGCCCGGCTTCTTCGTCTTCGTGCCGTTCCCAAACGGCGCCGGAGGGACGACCCAAGCCGCTGGCTCGACGCCGGTCGCGCAGCCTGGAGACGCGGATGCCGGCCCGTGTCGCAGCGCCGACGAGGCACCACCGTCCCCGCGCACGGTCGCCCGACCGCACCGCCAGGACTCCGCGAGCATGGAGGGACGCCGCCGCCTCTTCGGTCGCGCCATCGCCGCCATCGACCGCCGCCCTAGTCGTCGCTCCGGTCTCGCCCCCAATCTACCCAACGGCGCCGCTGCAGGCGCCATCGACGTCTCCTCATCCGAGGAAGATGGAGGCGCGCCAGCGAGCCGCCCGTATGCGGCGGCGGCACCCAGGCGTGGATTTGGTCAGAAGGATTGGGGGATCGCTCCCCTAATCCGCCTGGTTAAAAGGCCACCAACCGCCCCCTCTCCACTTGGGCTGTGGGTCTGGCCTAGATCGCCCCTGGCTACGGGCCGAATTCGTAGAATTCTTTTTCTGGATTTTCTTCTGTTCAATTCTTTTAACAGTAGTTGTAGCAGTAATCTATCACTGTTTTAGTACTGTTTAGCCTATGTACACGTACATTCTAGTCTGGTATCTAGATTTACTCTATTTTTAGTACTTGTGTAAATATTTGTAGGCGTATGTTTACATTGTGTAATATATTTGATAATGTAAATAAAGAACCAGCATTATCTGGAAATGACATGTTCAATGTGTTTACCACATAGAAAAAAATTTCTAGAACATGTTCCAACGATTGAGATTAATTTCTCTCGTACAACAAACTTGCAAATTTTTGATACACGCCTCCCTCATTATATTTGGAATCACGGTCAGTTCGACAAATGATTACCTTGAATGTGCACTTCCTTATATTTAAATTGATAACATACACAAGGTAATAGAGGCGAGCGCATCTACTGACATTGTCAGATTATGTAGCCTATTACTATGAGATCTACGCGATCTTCGACGTGTTATGTTTAATCAATGGAGGTCTACATTATTCAAGTTCTCCACTTGACTATCAAAATTTGCACCATTATTACAATACAACCATGATGGTTTTTAATTTACCCGCCATAAATTAATTATCTCTGGTTCATCCATGTAGGTAAACGATGTGTTGGGGAATGTAGCAATAATTCAAAATTTTCTACGCATCATCAAGATCAATCTATGGAGTCATCTAGCAATGAGAGAGAGGAGTGCATCTACATACCCTTGTAGATCGCGAGCGGAAGCGTTCAAGAGAACGGAGTTGATGGAGTCGTACTCGTCGTGATCCAAATCACCGATGATCCTAGCGCCGAACGGACGGCACCTCCGCGTTCAACACACGTACGGAGCAACGACGTCTCCTCCTTCTTGATCCAGCAAGGGGGAAGGAGAGGTTGATGGAGATCCAGCAGCACGACGGCGTGGTGGTGGAAGTGGCGGGATTCCAACAGGGTTTCACCAAGCGCAGCGGGAGGAGGGAGATGTGTCACGGGAGGGAGAGGGAGGCGCCAGGGCTTAGGGTATGGCTGCCCTCCCCTTCCCCACATATATATAGGGGCAAGGGAGAGGGGGGGCGCAACCTTGGCCCTTCCTCCAAGGAAGGGTGCGGCCAGGGAGGAGTCCATCCTCCCCAAGGCACCTAGGAGGTGCCTTCCCCCTTTAGGACTCTCCCTTTCCCTTATCTCTTGGCGCATGAGCCTCTTGGGGCTGGTGCCCTTGGCCCATATAGGCCAAGGCGCACACCCCTACAGCCCATGTGGCCCCCCGGGGCAGGTAGACCCCCGGACCCCTTTCGGCACTCCCGGTACAATACCGATAATGCGCGAAACTTTTCCGGCGACCAAAACAAGACTTCCCATATATAAATCTTTACCTCCGGACCATTCCGGAACTCCTCGTGACGTCCGGGATCTCATCTGGGACTCCGAACAACTTTCGGGTTACCGCATACTAATATCTCTATAACCCTAGCGTCACCGAACCTTAAGTGTGTAGACCCTACGGGTTCGGGAGACACGCAGACATGACCGAGACGACTCTCCGGTCAATAACCAACAGCGGGATCTGGATACCCATGTTGGCTCCCACATGCTCCTCGATGATCTCATCAGATGAACCACGATGTCGAGGATTCAATCAATCCCGTATGCAATTCCCTTTGTCAATCGATATGTTACTTGCCCGAGATTCGATCGTCGGTATCCCAATACCTCGTTCAATCTCGTTACCGGCAAGTCTCTTTACTCGTTCCGTAATGCATGATCCCGTGGCTAACTCCTTAGTCACATTGAGCTCATTATGATGATGCATTACCGAGTGGGCCCAGAGATACCTCTCCGTCATACGGAGTGATAAATCCCAGTCTCGATTCGTGCCAACCCAACAGACACTTTCGGAGATACCTGTAGTGCACCTTTATAGCCACCCAGTTACGTTGTGACGTTTGGTACACCCAAAGCATTCCTACGGTATCCGGGAGTTGCACAATCTCATGGTCTAAGGAAACGATACTTGACATTAGAAAAGCTCTTAGCAAACGAACTACACGATCTTGTGTTATGCTTAGGATTGGGTCTTGTCCATCACATCATTCTCCTAATGATGTGATCCCGTTATCAATGACATCCAATGTCCATGGTCAGGAAACCATAACCATCTATTGATCAACGAGCTAGTCAACTAGAGGCTTACTAGGGACATGTTGTGGTCTATGTATTCACACATGTATTACGGTTTTCAGTTAATACAATTATAGCATGAACAACAGACAATTATCATGAACAAGGAAATATAATAATAACCATTTTATTATTGCCTCTAGGGCATATTTCCAACACGATGACCGCAAAAGAATTTGAGGAGCTTGCCCTCAATGGCCACAACTACCCTACATGGGCCATGGACGTCAAGATCAGCCTTGCTTCCCGTGGGATAGCACGTGCAATCCAGGATCCGGAGACTCCTCTACCGGCCGGAACCACGCCGCTGACTGAACAGCAAAACTATGCAACTTTATACATTATAAGGCACCATATTCACCCAGATCTAAAGTCTGAGTACTTAGAGGAGGAATCTCCCAGTACTTTGTTTCTAGCCCTCAAAACGAGATATGAACAGCAGAAGGCAGTTGTCCCGCCAGAAGCGCTCCATGATTGGACTCACCTTCGTCTTCAGGATTTCAAGTCCATCAGTGAGTACAACCACAAGGTTCATAAGATAAGTTCCAAACTCGCTTTTGCGGGAAGGAACCTACTGATGCGGAGAAAATAGAGAAAACTTTATCTACTATGCTCCCTTCAGACAGGATCCTCCAGCAGCAATACCGTGCTCGCAACTATACTGTCTATTCCGAGCTTATTCATATGTTACTTCAGGCTGAAAAGCATGATGAGCTACTCGCTAAGAATGGCTCTCAACGCCCAGTTGGGGCACAACCTCTACCCGAAGTTCATATGAATGTCGCGAATAGACAGAAGTTTGATGGTGCCTTTAGGGGCAATCAATCAAATTTCCAGAACAAGCGAAAGCGCATTAGGAACAGGAGGTCTAGGAACTCAGACAAGGGAAAAGGCACTGCAAAGCCCAAGCATGATAAATCTCTGCTTTGCAACAAGTGTGGATGCTACACGCACCCCACCGACAAGTGCAAGATCCCAAAACATCTGGTTATGTTGTACCAGCAATCTCAGGGACGCAAAGCACCTCAAGGGAAGAGGTTTGAAGCCAACTTCAACCTTCATCCGGACAGCGCCAATGGAGCCGGTAGTTCGCATGACGTTCCTCCTGAACCGAGCAACACCATCGAGTTCCATCAGCCAGAGGACCTTGCTGACACGGAGAACATGATGATTGAGTATACCTCAAACGACACGTTTGGAGACTTCGACTAGTCCCACAATCACCTTAGTGATCTATTTAGCTATGTCCATTTGTGATGTTGTAATAAGAACATAAGTATTGTTGTTCTCTTTATATTGTATCAGCACATTTGATATAATAAGATTGTAATTGTACCAACATATTTGATATAAATAAGATTGTATTCTATGTATTTACATGAGATTTTCTTATTGAAAGTTCTTTGTCTTATATATAGTTCTCTACGGGGACAATCCGATGGAAGAGGAATTATGCCTTGTGGATAGTGCAACCACAAACTCCATACTGAGGGAGATGAAATATTTTCAAACTCTAAAAAAGATGAATGGAGATATTCTAACGCGCTGGACGTGATACGGTAATCGTTGGCACTGGACGTGCCATATTTACCCTCCCAGGCGGTACACAAGTGATAATTGAGGATGCTTTGTTGTATCCCGACTCATCACGTACCCTGATCAGTTATCGAGATATCCGTAAAAATGGCTTTCACATTGAAACCCGTGAAGACAACAAAGAGGAGTATCTACTCTTCACCAAAGATCACGGATATGGCAAGCAGGTACATGAAAAAATTCCTTCTCTATCGTCTGGTTTGTACTATACGTACATCAAACCCGTAGAACATGTTGCATACAAAGTAGTTTTTCAAAATGTTGACGCATTTCAAACCTGGCATGATCGCCTAGGCCATCCCGGGATCGGGATGATGAGAAAAATTACCAGCAATTCCATTGGTCATAATTTGCTTGAGTCAAAATTTCCTCAATCTTCAGACTTTGTGTGCACATCTTGTGCCACGGGAAAGCTAATTTTGAGACCCTCTCACCTCAAAGTACAAGTTGAACCACTTCAATTTCTTGAACGCATTCAAGGAGACATTTGTGGTCCCATCCAACCATTATCTGGACCTTTCCGGTACTTCATGGTTCTAATTGATGCATCCACACGTGGTCACACGTGTGTCTTCTATCCACACGAAACCATGCATTTGCCAAGATAATGAGGCAAGTCATTAAGTTACAAGCCCATTATCTAGAAAGTCGAATTAAGACAATTCGCATGGACAACGCCGCAGAATTCTTCTCACGTGCTTTCAATGATAATTGCATGGCCCAGGGGATTGAAGCTCAGCACTCCGTTCCATATGTCCATACACAAAATGGTTTGGCTGAATCATTGATTAAAAGGATCAAACTCATTGCAAGACCTTTGTTAATGAATTGCAACTTGCCAACCTCTTGTTGGGGTCATGCGATTCTACACGCTGGTGACTTGATACAATTGAGGCCTACTGCATATCACAGTACTTCCCCTCTGCAATTGGTACGTGGAAATCCTCCTAGCATTTCCCATCTGTGTAAGTTTGGATGTGCTGCATACATCCCGATCTCACCACCACAACGGACATCCATGAGCCCACATAGGAAACTGGGGATCTATGTGGGGTACAAATCACCGTCAATTATTAAGTACCTGGAACCCCTTACTGGGGACCTGTTCACAGCCCGTCACGCTGATTGTATATTTAATGAGGAACACTTTCCGGCATTAGGGGGGGACTTCAAGTACCAGAAAGAATGCCTGGAAATTGATTGGAATGCTCAAGCCATTTCGTCCTCTGATCCACATACACAAGAGACCGAACTCCAAGTTCGGAAAACCATTAATTTGCAACATCTTGCAAATAACCTGCCAGATTCATTTACTGATCTAAAAGGTGTTACAAAGTCCTTAAACCCGGCCAGAAATGCGCCTGAAAGAGTGGAGGTACCAATAAAAACCACTCAATTCCCTGTTCCTAAAAAGAGGGGGAGTAGTACGGCCTCTGACCTGGAACAAGCTTCCAGCAAGCAACAAAGGAAATCGAGGAGAAAAACCTCAGAGTCAGTAAATGCAAGTCAACTCAACGTTGACAAACACCTCATGGGTAGTATACACCCAGTGGAAGGGCAACCTCCACAACCCAGCTTCAGTTTGCACACACTGGCTGGGCCATCGGAACACCCAGATTCATGCGTATTGGGAAATCACGAAGAGTCACTAGGGCTGCAGGAAATTTCCATCAACTATATCGATTCTGGAGAATCTTCCGATCGTAAGTCTACGACTGTCGACATTTATTTTGCTGAAAAAATTGCAGATATCCTTCTCACTGATCATGATCCAAAGGCCATCGTTGAGTGCCAAAAGCGCTCCGACTGGCCTAAATGGAAGGACGCAAGCAGAAATTGCCTCGCTTAACAAAAGAAAGGTATTCACTGAAGCAATACCGACACCTCCCAATGTTTTTCCTGTGGGATACAAATGGGTTTTTTCTCCGAAAACGGAATGAGAACAATGAGGTGGTGAGATACAAAGCAAGGCTCATAGCACAAGGGTTCACGCAGAGACCCGGCATTGATTTCAATGAGACATATTCTCCTGTAATGAGTGGAACCACTTTCCGATACCTTATATCTTTGGCAGTGCAAAATCATCTATCTATGCAGTTGATGGATGTCCTGACCGCATATCTTTATGGGTCACTAGATTCGGACATGTATATGAAGGTTCATGACGGAATCTCTATCCCAAATACAAGCGCAAGACGTAATATGTATTGTGTAAAACTGAATCAGTCATTACATGACTTAAGACAGTCGGGACGGATGTGGTACAACCGACTTAGTGAGTTTCTTCTTCATAAGGGTTACTCCAATAGTAGTGATTGCCCATGTGTCTTTATCAAAAAGTCCTCTACAGGATTTTGTATCATTTCAGTGTACGTCGATGACCTCAACATCATTGGCAATACACAAGATATTGATGAAGCACGCAATCACCTAAAGATGGAATTTGAGATGAAGGATTTGGGTAAAACCAAATTTTGCTTAAGTATTCAACTTGAGCACCTTCCCTCAGGAATCATGGTACACCAAGCTGCCTATATCCAGAAAATATTGGAGAAATTCAATATGGACAAATCCTACCCATCTAAAACTCCCATGGTGGTTCATTCTCTAGACGTAGAGAAAGATCCGTTTAGGCCAAGGGATGATGGAGAAGAAATATTGGGACCCGAGGTTCCATATCTAAGTGCTGTTGGAGCGCTCATGTATCTTGCAAATTGCACGAGACCTGACCTCGCATTTGCAGTGAATCTACTTGCTAGACATAGCGCAGCTCCCACTAAACGTCATTGGTCTGGAGTCAAGAATATCTTTCGATATCTCCAAGACACAAAGGATCTTGGCCTATTTTTTCAGTTCCAAAGAAATCAGGACTCTAATATGATTGGATACGCAGATGCTGGCTATTTATCTGATCCCCATAATGCCAGATCACAGTCCGGCTTTGTGTTCCTACATGGTGGAACTGCTATATCATGGAAGTCTTCTAAACAGACTCTGGTGGCAACATCTACCAATCATTCTGAAATTATTTCATTATTTGAGGCATCACGCGAATGTGTGGCTTCGCAGAATGATAAACCACATACAACAGTTATGTGGAATTGGTTCTATTGAATCACCTACCATTATCTACGAAGATAATGCAGCTTGTGTTGCACAGATGCAAACATGATACATCAAGAGTAATATCACTAAGCATATTTCTCCTAAATGGTTTTTTCCCCATGAACTTCTGAAAAGTGGGGAAATAAACATCTTGCAAGTTAAATCATGTGAAAACCTTGCTGATTTATTTACCAAGTCTCTACCAAATACTACATTCCATAAATATGTTCATGGAATTGGTATGCGACGACTTCGGGACTTGCAAGTATCAGGGGGAGTTTCTCCCTGAACTATTCCTGATTAAAAACATCATATTGCACTCGTTCTCTTTGTGAGTTTATGTTCAGGTTCTCATCAAGAATCCTATTGAAGAATTTTTGAAGAAGGATCTTTTCGAGGTGGTGATACTATGATGGACAACCTTGGAGACGCTGATCATACCTGGACAAGCATATGAAGATTCTACATGGACAAGCGTAGATTAGGGGGAATGTTAGAATTAATTAATTATGTTTAATTAATAGGGAATCTACTTTTGCCTAAACACTGTACGGTTGCATAGCAAGGGACGTGTCTCTCTTTCCAACCGCTGCATCCCTGTAATTAGCAACCGACCTAGGATATGACTGTTTGAACCGTCGAGTCTGTTCGACGCATCTCTTCCAGTCATATATAAGTTGTACTCTTTCTACCAATCAATACAAGTTGATCTTCCGCTTAAACAATCCACACGGAGTTTTTGGCTGAAGCCCGAGGTGATGGTCCATGCAATGGATTAAAAAACAAATGTATGGATGAGCTGAGAGAGAGAACAGTGTGTAGCCAAATCTTTCCCTAATAATAAAGCACGGACTGACTCAGTCGGGTCACCGTCACGGCGTTTTTACAAAACAATCCTTATATTTCTTGTTTATTGAACCTGTGATACCTTTTTAAGTGGACCTGAGAAAATGTTTTGTCTTTGCAAAAGAACCCCTGCATTTGTAGGAAATTTGATCCGCGACCATTTGTTCTATCTTATCCAGTGCCCGTCTCGTGCGTCTCCATCTCCACCCCCGCCGCCGTCCTCCCGCTGCTTGGCCCTTGCCGACCCTCCGCCCCGCAGTGGTGTGACCGAGCTTGGGCGCACCGCTGCTGCCTCTGCGCTGGTCCTGGATCCTAGATGACAGGCCTCCCCGACCTTCGATCCCCTCGCTTCAAGGCGGCGGCACCCCGTCCTTTTCTAAGGCTTCGGCGACAGCAACCACATCCACCTCGACGTCCTGATCCTCGTGCGGTGGATCAGGGATGTCCCGCAGCGGCGGTTGCGCCGGTCTGGTCCACGAGGATGATGCAAAATTGTGAATGAAGTTCGGGAACTCCTGGTTTTAACCGATTGTAATTGCTCTCATTCTGGAGCGAGGTCACTATTGACAAGTCATTGTAGTGCTACTACCGCATTAATCTTAGCAGTGAAGATATGGTCTGTTCTTTGGTACAACAATGAAATGTTAATATGCCATTCTTCTTCTATGCTTTGTGTCAGTGCACTGTGGTATGACACCAACACTTATTTGGCACCTACATTGCATCGACAATTTGCCAGCTTGGAGCGAGGTCACTATTGACAAGTCACTAGTGGTTGGGGCGCACCCTTGGTGCGCCTCCTGAGAGGAAGGTCAGGCGGTGCTAGGTAGGAGGCAACCCTTTCACCTATTTTTTCTTTGTTCTGTTTAGCACATGGATACTTAAAAGGATTGGGAGGAGGTGGCGTAAAAAGTAAGAGAAAGGAATTCAACAAGTGATGATAGGAGAATAAAGTATACTTCAAGGATTTGATGAGCGTAATATATTGGAGCTTAACATATATACTTTAGAATTAACCTCCCATCACTTTTTTTGAGCATCAATACAGACACAAGCGCTCATATACATGCGCATACACTCACCCCTATGAACACACACACGCACACCCTACCAGTGGCGAATCTAGAGAAAAAATGGAGGGTGGGCTCAAAGTTTAAGCCGAGAAAATCGAACGCTCTTTTGAAGAAAAAGATGCTTATCTCCTAGTCCTTTTGTACAAATAAACTGAAACTTTCCCTGGAAACACGTACTATATACCAGAATTTTTCTTGATTTTTTAGAAATTATCAAATTTTGAACCAAATTTTGAAACTATAGGAAGTGTATTTGAACTACTTGCAAACCAACTATGCAGGGTCCTCTTTCTCTTCATTTCTAAAAAAAATAAACAAGGACATAAATTAGTTCATGAATTAATTGTTACTAGAACTAGTACTGACTAGAACCAAACTAGGTACTGACTAGAATTAACTAAACTAGCAACTGCTATCAACTAAACTAAGAAGAATCAAACAGAGTCAGAGAGAGACTGCAGACAACCTACTTCGAAGTTCGAACTGCTCTGGACTGGGACTCTGGAGACTGGAGAGTGGAGACGGCGTCCGGCGTCCAGTGGGGAGGCGGCGGATCCGGCGACCTGCAGAGAGCCCTGGGCGTCGTGGGCGACGAGCTCCCCGGCAGGCGGCAGTCTGGCGGGGAGGCGGCGCCCGGCGAGTACGCGGCGCACGGCGAGGAAGCGGGGAGGCGACGTCCGGCGAGGACGCAACGCACGGCGAGGAAGCGGGGAGGCGGCGCCCGGCGAGGACGTATCGCACGACGAGGAGGTGGGGAGGCGGCGCCAGACTAGGAGGTGGCGTCTGGCGGCCGGCGGCTAGGTTATTGGGAGCCCGCTGCTCGTGCGCCTGATGTGCTTCGTGCGCGTGCGAGCGTGCGGGAGGCTAGGTTAGTCACCGATTCTTAGATGGGCTGCCTCCTGGACCGTTTCTTCTGGGCTAGGCCTAAGAAATATTTTGAAGCCTAGTAGTAAAAAAAATTCCGCGAATTTGGAGGGTAGGCTCAAGCCTATCGAAGCCTACCTTATGAACTCGCCACTGCACCCTACCCCTATGAGCACCTCCGAGAGACCGAGCCGGCATATCATCTTGAGATTTACGAAGCCACCGTAGGCGCCTCGTCGTCGATGGGAACGTCTCCTCCCACTGAAAGCGCATCGCCAGAAATCCTGAAATAAATCCAGGAATAATGCGAGCACCAAGATTTGAACCCTGGTGGGTTGGTGATACCACTGTCCACCTAACCATCTCAACCACAGGTTGGTTCGCAACCTCCCATCACTTGTTCTCACAGATTTGTAAACGATTATTGGAGAATACAGGATTCCTAGAAATAGACCGAGGAGACATACGTATCCTAAGTGATTGCCGGACGACCGAGGCTGAGCCCTCTCTGTCGCCCTCTTTCTTGGCCTGACAGCGAGAGTCTAGTGGCAAGCCAAAGGGGATACGAATGGGTAAGTCTTGGTGCAGTAGCACGGTCAGGAAGTTGACGTCTTGTGGCACGGACGGATCACGCTGCCAGCTTCAGTAGGGAGGCGTACCACAGATCGAAATCGCTACCGCTGCCGCCTTTGCCTCTCATGTGCTCCTCCCATGGCCCGCATGCAAGTCTCACCAAAAATGCACAATGAACAGATTACCTTAAAGGTGATTCCTGTAATGGATCATGGACAACTGAATAGGTGAATATGATTCATTGTCCCAAAAGAATGTTAAAAAGATATAGTTACCGATATACCAGTAGACGGGTTTGTTAGTTAAAAGAAGCATACATAGAAATATATAAAATGCAATCTGTAACAAGTTAAACTAACCAGTTAGCATGGCAAAAATGTTGATGTCACAAACATGATGTAGTTCTGTTTTCAGAATCTATTTGCTGCTGAATCTATTCCAATGTAACTGTCCAACTGAAAATTAATCAGAGCTAATTCAGCGAAGTTAAAGCCGAATATGATGTAATTGGGGAAGCAAGGGACGTAAAGGAAAGTAGGTTCAGCAGCAACCAGCAAACGAATAGATTCTGAAAACAGTGTACATATACAGAAAAAATAAAATAGGAATATAAAGTGTCCTATTACTCCCTCATGTGAAGGCCCAAAGCTATTTTCAAAATAGTTTTATAAGCTAGCTCTAGATTTTATAGGTCATAGTAATCAGAACAATTTTGTAAGGTGGCTCTAGATTTTATACAATTCAAACAAGAAGCACAAGATGCTGAAATTTGAGATGGGCTCTAGGCCCATGTAGCAATTTCTGAAAAATCTCTAAGGGCCCATGTGGGTTATATGGCACTAGGTGTAGTGGGAAGTTTAGTCCCACCCCGGAAGTGGAAGAGGAGTTGGACCTCCTTATAAGGGTTTCTCTTCTACATGCTATTGGAGCTTGAGAAGAGAAGAGGCCCTCGCGCACTCCTCCTCCTCCGCCGCCCGCCACGCCTCGTCACGACGCGCCGCGGGTTGCGGGATTGAGCCGAGCTTACACCTACGCGCTTATTTTTGTAAGTGTGCGGTGTCTCCTAACCCTAGCCGCCACGAACAGATCACATCTGCTCCACGCACACGCCCACCGTCGTTCCCTTGCTGCTGCTGCCGCCGGTGACTCCATCCCGTCCGCCGCGTACACGGTCGACGGGAGAGCAGGTCTCCGAAACCACGCCCTTCTGGTTCCTGTACGGGGTGAGGGGCGAATAGGTTTTTGGGCAGCGATTACGCGACTGCTCACTTCCGATCGTCTACTTCCTCTACGTCCGCGTCGCCTTCATCATCACCATGTCCACCGACGCCGAACGTGCCGCCGCCGAGAAAGCTGAAGCTAACAAGAAGGCCGCCGAGGACGCCGCTGCTGCCACCAAAGCCGCGGCCTCTGCATGGCCTACTGGAGGGTATAACTCGTTTATCCCGCTCCTACTGTTTTCTGTTTTAGCCATGCTAGCGTTATACGTAGATCTTTCTGCTATTAGCGTAGTATGTGCTAGTTTGATTGAATATCAGTATGCGATCATATGTGTCAATGCCATGCTAGTGATTTACTCGTGGATTAATTTAATCGAGAAATTGCCTATTTACTCAACAATCCAAAAACCTATTATGTGTAGGAATTTTTCGGCAAGTGGCTTTGCCGCTGCACTGAAACCGGATAAGTTTACCGGTACATACTTTAAGCGTTGGCAGACTAAGACCACGTTATGGCTCACGGCTATGAACGTGTTCTGGGTCACCGGTGTCTCCACGGGAACGATTGCTCCTGAACAGGAGAAGGCGTTCAAGGAGGCTACCGTTGTGTTTCTCGGAGCAGTTCTTAGTGTGATCGGAGATAAACTGGTCGACGCATATTTACATGTGCATGTCGTCAAGGACTTGTGGGAGGCGCTCGAATCTAAGTTCGGGGCAGCCGACGCCGGAAGCGAGATGTATATTATAGAGCAGTTCCATGATTACAAGATGGTTGAAAACCGTCCTGTATTGGAGCAGGCTCATGAGATAATATGCATTGTTAAGGAGCTTGAACTTCTTAAGTGCGAGTTACCGGGCAAGTTTGTCGCGGGCTGCATAATCGCTAAGCTCCCTAATTCCTGGAGGAACTTTGCCACCACTCTGAAACATCAGAGGCGTGAATTCTCTGTGGAGGATGTCATTGGCCATCTGAGTGTTGAGCAGAATTCAAGGGCAAAGGACTCGCACGGAAAAGGGGCCGAAGGGACTTCTGTCGCCAACATGGTGAACCAGAAGAACTTCAACTCCCACAAGCCCAAGGAAAAGAACGGTGTCCAACACAATACCGACTTTAAGAAGAAGGGTAAGAAGACCTTCAAGAAGAACAAGAAGGACGAGGGCTGCTTCACTTGTGGTTCGGTTGAACATTGGGCCAAAAAGTGCCCAAACAAGTACAAGAAGTCAGGACAGGACTCCAAGTCCGTCAACATGATTGTGGACAACAATGAGAATGGTGCACCTGGGTACGGTAATTTATTTACTGTTTTTTCAGTGTTTCAGCCCACCGATTGGTGAGTGGACACAGGTGTAGGTGTACATGTGTGTGCTGACATGTCATTGTTCACTTCTTACCAGGTCACAGGCCACGGGTCCGTATTGATGGGAAATGGCGCGAGTGCTTCTGTTCATGGTGTTGGCACGGTCGATCTGAAGTTTACTTCGGGAAGGATCGTGCAGCTGAAGAACGTGCAGCATGTCCCCGCCATCAAGAAGAACCTCGTTAGTGGCTCCCTTCTATGTAGAGAAGGGTTTAAGTTGGTTTTCGAGTCTAATAAATTAGTTGTTACGAAATATGGACTCTTTATTGGAAAAGGTTATGAGAGCGGAGGGATGTTCCGCCTTTCCCTCGCAGATTTTTGTAATAAAGTCGTGAACCATGTTCATTCGAATGTTAATGAATCTGAAGTTTGGCATTCACGTCTTTGTCACATTAGTTTCGGTGTTATGACGCGGCTAGCCAAGTTGGATTTAATCCCGAGTTTTACTTTAGCCAAAGGCTCTAGGTGCCTTTCATGTGTGCAAGCTAAGCAACCTCGCAAGCCTCACAAGGCCGCGGAGGAGAGACACTTGGCACCATTAGAACTCATACATTCTGATCTTTGTGAGATGAATGGTGTGTTGACTAAAGGTGGAAAGAAATACTTCATGACATTGATAGATGATTCCTCTAGATATTGCTATGTGTACCTGTTAAATACTAAAGATGAGACTCTACACTACTTTAAAATCTATAAGGCAGAAGTTGAGAATCAACTTAAAAAGAAAATTAAACGAGTCCGGTCAGATCGTGGTGGAGAGTACTTCTCGAGTGAGTTTGATTCCTTCTGTGCGGAACACGGCATTATTCATGAGAGGACGCCTCCCTATTCACCCCAGTCAAACGGGGTTGCCGAGCGGAAAAACCGTACTATAACTGATTTGGTTAACGCCATGTTAGATACATCGGGTTTATCCAAGGCATGGTGGGGGGAGGCTATATTGACGGCATGTCATGTCCTGAATAAAGTTCCGACAAAGGATAATGAGATCACTCCCTATGATAAATGGGCAAAGAGGAGGACAACACTCTCGTACTTGCGCACTTGGGGCTGTCTGGGGAAAGTCAATGTGTCGATCCCCAAAAAGCGTAAGCTTGGACCCAAGACTGTGGACTGCGTTAATTTGGGCTACGCTAAGAACAGCGTTGGCTATAGATTTCTAGTAGTGAAATCTGAGGTACCTGACCAGAAGGTCGGTACAATTATGGAGTCTAAGGATGCTACATTCTTCGAGGATACTTTTCCTATGAGAGATATGCAAAGCACTCCTAGACAGGAATCTGAGGAGACTCCTGAACCTGCCATCCCTATGGAATATTATGAACAAACACATGATGAAAATCCTGAGGAGGATGACGAGGAAACCCTTGGTAGGGGCAAGAGACAAAGGACTGCAAAGACCTTTGGTGATGATTTCTTCGTGTACCTCATGGATGATACTCCCACTTCTATTTCAGAAGCGTATGCCTCTTCAGAAGCTGACTACTGGAAGGATGCGGTCCATAATGAGATGGATTCCATCATGGCTAACGGGACATGGGAGATCACTGAACGTCCCTATGGTTGCAAACCATTAGGATGTAAGTGGGTGTTCAAGAAGAAGCTTAGGCCCGATGGTACGATTGAAAAGTACAAGGCTAGGCTTGTGGCCAAGGGCTATGACCAGAAAGAAGAGGAAGATTACTTCGACACTTATTCACCTGTAGCTAGACTGACCACCATTCGAGTATTACTCTCGTTGGCAGCCTCGCATGGTCTTCTCGTCCACCAGATGGATGTTAAGACGGCTTTTCTGAATGGAGAGCTAAAAGAGGAAATCTACATGCAACAGCCAGATGGCTTTGTGATAGATGGTCAGGAAAGAAAGGTGTGTAGGTTGCTGAAATCTTTATATGGCCTGAAGCAAGCACCTAAGCAATGGCATGATAAGTTTAATACAACTCTGACATCTGTTGGTTTCGTTGTTAATGAGGCTGACAAATGTGTATACTATCGCCATGGTGGGGGCGAAGGAGTTATACTGTGCTTGTATGTTGATGACATACAGATATTCGGAACCAACCTCAAAGTCATTGAGGAGGTCAAGTCGTTTTTGTCTTAGAACTTTGAGATGAAAGACCTTGGTGTGGCTGATGTTATCTTGAACATCAAGCTACTGAGAGATAATGAGGGTGGGATTACACTTCTGCAATCCCACTATGTTGAGAAGGTGTTGAGTCGTTTTGGATATTCGGATTGCACACCATCTCAAACACCATATGATCCTAGCGTGTTGATTCGAAAGTCCAAAGGCACGGCTATAGATCAGTTGAGATACTCTCAAATCATTGGTTCACTGATGTACCTAGCGAGCGCAACGAGGCCCGACATCGCGTTTGCTGTGAGCAAACTGAGCCGGTTTGTTTCCAAACCGGGTGATGTACATTGGCATGCTGTTGAACGAGTCATGCGCTATCTGAAAGGTACTATGAACTATGGACTTCACTATACCGGAGACCCGTCGGTACTTGAAGGGTATAGTGATGCAAATTGGATCTCTGATGCTGATGAGATGAAGGCCACAACTGGGTATATGTTTACTCTTGGAGGTGGCGCTGTTTCCTGGAAGTCTTGCAAGCAAACGATCTTAACGAGATCGACAATGGAAGCAGAATTAACGGCATTAGACACATCTGGTGTTGAAGCGAGATGGCTTCGAGATCTTTTGATGGACTTGCCATTGGTTGACAAACCGGTTCCGGCTATCCTTATGAACTGTGACAATCAGACTGTCATCACCAAGGTGAAGAGTTCAAAGGACAACATGAAGTCCACCAAACACATAAGAATGAGATTAAAAGCTGTCAGAAAATTAAGAAACTCCGGAGTGGTAGCGTTGGACTATGTCCATACGGCTAAGAATCTGGCAGATCCCTTTACGAAAGGGCTATCACGTGTTGTGATAGATAATGCATCGAGGGAGACGGGTATGAGACCCACATGAGTTGCCATGGTAGTAACCCAACCTATGTGATCGGAGATCCCGTGAATTAGGACCTGAGAAAACAAGCCAGTGGTGAACTGAGGAGAGTAACTATACTAACCCACTCCGTTGGAGATGCAATACTCTCGATACTGTATGGTAGGATGACTACTGTCTTAATGTGTTCCGAAGCTTATATAAGCAAGATGCTATCCTACAGAGTGATCTTTAGAGGAACACACCTATATGAGTCCGACTGCTGGTCACAATCTATGAGATTGGGGTGATCTCTAGTAAGCTCATGAATAGGCCAGGAGTGTGACTTATATGCTCCACCCGAGGGGTCAGCCTTCGGCAGCCTAGTACTAGTGAGACATGTGGTGAAACTTATTTACGCCAAACTGACAATTCAAGGCATAGTCCATTGTTCAGTTGTGAAGGAGTGTAGCTACTTGCTCTAGGTGAAGCTCAACCTTAACAGGTCTTCACTGAAACACTGGTATATCAAAACAGTAATTGGAACAGAGGACACAATGGGCCCTCGAGATCTGGTGGGGGATTGCTGAAATTTGAGATGGGCTCTAGGCCCATGTAGCAATTTCTGAAAAATCTCTAAGGGCCCATGTGGGTTATATGGCACTAGGTGTAGTGGGAAGTTTAGTCCCACCCCGGAAGTGGAAGAGGAGTTGGACCTCCTTATAAGGGTTTCTCTTCTACATGCTATTGGAGCTTGAGAAGAGAAGAGGCCCTCGCGCACTCCTCCTCCGCCGCCCGCCACGCCACGCCTCGTCACGACGCGCCGCGGGTTGCGGGATTGAGCCGAGCCGAGCTTACACCTACGCGCTTATTTTTGTCAGTCACTAACGGAGAGTTCTCTGACAGCTGGGCCACGATCTGAGACGTCAGATCGTGGGCTGTCACGGACTCGGACGTGGGTCGAGCCCACGTCTCTCCACGCGGCTGCGCCTATAAGTGTGCGGTGTCTCCTAACCCTAGCCGCCACGAACAGATCACATCTGCTCCACGCACACGCCCACCGTCGTTCCCTTGCTGCTGCTGCCGCCGGTGACTCCATCCCGTCCGCCGCGTACACGGTCGACGGGAGAGCAGGTCTCCGAAACCACGCCCTTCTGGTTCCTGTACGGGGTGAGGGGCGAATAGGTTTTTGGGCAGCGATTACGCGACTGCTCACTTCCGATCGTCTACTTCCTCTACGTCCGCGTCGCCTTCATCATCACCATGTCCACCGACGCCGAACGTGCCGCCGCCGAGAAAGCTGAAGCTGACAAGAAGGCCGCCGAGGACGCCGCTGCTGCCACCAAAGCCGCGGCCTCTGCATGGCCTACTGGAGGGTATAACTCGTTTATCCCGCTCCTACTGTTTTCTGTTTTAGCCATGCTAGCGTTATACGTAGATCTTTCTGCTATTAGCGTAGTATGTGCTAGTTTGATTGAATATCAGTATGCGATCATATGTGTCAATGCCATGCTAGTGATTTACTCGTGGATTAATTTAATCGAGAAATTGCCTATTTACTCAACACAAGACACATGAATGTGCAACTGATGTATAGTCACCCTCAAGTGGGAATAGCTCACCGCTGATACGTACAGATGAAAAATTAGATCCAAACATGCCAGTGTTTTTAGGCCATTAAATAGACATTGATGCATATAGTGTTTGTTAATTCCATATCGACTCACATGGAAAATTGCGATGTTTTAGCAAGCCCACTATTTTTCTAATTAACTGAACATAATCTAAAAACCAATATTGGGGAAGGGATGTTCTCCTGGTTAGGATACAGGGCTGCTAATTATCGTTGTTGCCCGACCTCAAACAAATGGACAACGATCACACCTTGGAACCTGCAACCTACAAACAGAGGTGCTTGCTTTTTTGTAAATTAGATCATCAAATTAACTACTACAGAAAAAAAAAACTAAGAACAATCACCTTGAATTATTGCAGGAAAGGTAAAAGCAGTCTTAAATTAACTACTATTATTTTTACTGATGTACTATTGTTCAGACTGATTATGAACTACGGAAAAAATAAACAGTTGAACTGAACTATTACATGAAAGATAAAGCAGTCTCAAATCCTTTGTTCTTTCCGAGTTGAAAAACACCTTCTAGAGCAAATGGTAAAGCTGGCCATGAAAAGGAACACACGCTAAAATGCCGACGAAAGTGAATCGATTAAAATAAATATAAAAATCTGTATGTGAACAATAAGGACGGGGTTAGTGCTTTTAAGCACCATATCAAGATCCTTTCTGCTCACAACAAATCAATTTTTACCTACCAATTCCAAAGAGTTTTTGAGATATTGTACACCACAGAATTCTGGACCAGATTCCTTTATTAGGGATTGGCACATAATAGCCTATGACATGAAAGATAATGCTTAAAATTAAATGGTTGACAAGAAACCTGAGCATCCAACCCAATTCGATTCAGTCGGCATGTAACCACCAGAGAACCATCAGATCTGATAAAGAACATGTCTATGGGGCGGAATGCATGATACAAGGCAAGGTGCCTTTATGTGTCAGATCTGAAATGCAATGCACACAAAAAACAACAAGTAAATTTTCATCAAAGTAGTAATACATCCTCGCACAAAAGTTGTGCAAACAGTTGCATCCAAGAGTTATGATATATAAGGCATAGTTGCACAATCCTTTCCGATGAAATATTTATACACAAAATAGCAAGAGAAATGTTGCATTGCTCACAACATGGTAAGAGTGACATGGCTTCTAATGTTACAGATCAGTCGCCAAATGTTTTCAGCAAGAAACTTCTTGCTGACAAGGAGGTGATTTACTATTTTATTTGTTCCATTTGAAATTCACATTACAGAAGGGGGAAATAGGACAAAGAAAGTACAGGAAAAGATGCAGTGTCTAAATGAAAAGCAGAATAGATCAATGTTGTTCCAATATGCACTGTCTAAATAAGCACTTCCATTGCAGGCATAATCAGGGGAAAACAGAACAAAGAAAGGACAAGATAAGATGATGTACATGAATGGCCTCACCTACATGTTTTGTCGGTAGACCCTAACAACAAATTCTTGTGTACTTGTCCAAATGTGCTTTTACACTGAACACATAATTAACGCCCCACAATTGTAATATGACCCATCTTACTTTGCTTCCAAATATGTGGAAGAACAATTCTTTAAATAATACTCAATGGCACAAGAATGCAATAAGCATAATTAAAACCTTTCTGCAACAAACATCTATGTGTGTGGGCAGAACCTGCCTTTGCATGCCAATAGACTGATGCACCTGAAATATTTAGCGCCCTCTTAATCAGCTAATGGGCCCAAAAAAAATCCCAAATTGCATTGTACCAATTGGTAACCAGTATAATAACATGGTGGCCTACAAAAATAATGAGTTACTAAATAATAAAGCAAATATTGACCTAACTATCAATGTTTAACATAGCAAAACATGGAGGGCAAATCAACACAAAATCAAATATATACATACCTCATCATAGCCCAGGATTTTGTTCATTATGGTTGCGGGTGCTTTAATTACAGGGTTACCAACAGGAAGTCCAAGAATAGCACGTAGATGTTGCTCGTATTGTGAAGAGTGCCATGTCTGGATTATATGGTGTCCACTAATGTGAGCCCTAGGGGCTACTTCGTTCGATAAAACCTAGTGAAATTATCAATGAGAGAAAGATCCAACATCAACATAGGAGGATTCAATTATATAAGACATGCATAAATGTTCGAACAAACTGGATTGGCATTTGCTAAAGATAGTCCGGCAACAAAAACACCAACACCTTCTAATGATTTGATAGTTTTTTTCAGCTACATTGGTAGCTAACTTCTTCATTTTCTCAGGTATCTCAGCAGGAGCTTCAACGACATGACAGATGTTATCCCTGAATGTTCCAGATAAAGGCATCATATTTTGCAAATTAGGAAAATGTGGAAAGACATAAATAATAATAAGCAAGACCTGAAATAAATGTATCTTACTTATGAATGGTTTCAATGACAGGATAACCGACTGTACAACCATCTCTGCACCTTGCCACAATTACAGAAAGCTATCCGTGTAGATGACAAGAGGGTTCACATACCTGAAATAAACAACATGGTCATGTGTTTGGGAGATAATCAAAGCCCGCATATTGTTATTTGTTCGCGTCATTCAACATATTTTTCAATTGTTCTCCGGTGTTGTAAACTGAAGGTGTTGGGATTTTTCAGGTGCCAAATGTTTGTCGGGTTAAGGGAGGTGTAAACGCAAGTAAGAAAAGGAAAATGGATTCAGCAAAAATCTATATAGGATCTCTGATGTTCCTGCAGCGTGCGTCCATCTCAACATCGATCTTCTTCACGCCATCGAAGATGAGGAGGAGAGTGGCGACCGCTTGGCCAGCGAGCCAGCCACCGCGATCCAACATGCTAGATCCCATCGAAGACACATCAAAAGACTTAAATATCAAGAGAGGGAGGGAGAAAGGGGAGTGGGAGCAACAATCTGAGTATACCTAGGAATGAGCGAACTGTTGCTTCCTGTCATCATCGAGCCGCTGCTGCTTCCCACAGGCGTCCTCGCCCATCTCTGCGTCCTGTGCGGTGAGTGGCTAGGTGATGGCGACGACGTCATGGATGGCTCGAAGGCGAGGGCGACGACGCCGTGGACCGCTCCACCTCCTGGTTATTCTCTGCCCCACGAGCGAAGGGCGAGTCGATAGCCTCGCGAACGGCTCGGCTTCCTCGTCCAATCTCTCTGTCGCCCGTGCTGGTGAACTGCTTCTGCCGCCAGGAAGAGGAGCGGAGTGTGAAGAGGCGAGAAGCCAGAAGGAATGACGGGGAAAGCAGAGCAACGAGAGAAGGGGCGGAGGAGGCACACCCACCGGTCCAGATTTGGTCCTCCGATGCCTTGGCTGAGTCGAGTGGCCCCATCTCCCATGACCCATCTACCATCTTCTTGTCGCTGGAGGTTGGCTAGGAGAGAGCCGCCTTGGATCAATGCGACGGGGAAGGAGGCGTCCGTGCAGCACCGGGGTCGCGCAGGTCGCCGCCGCCCAGGCCGTGCACCACCGCCCGCTGGTTCTCCAGATCACACCCGGCCACAGCGCCACCATATCGGCACGTCACAGGAGTGGACATGGCAGCCGCCACGGGCAGAGCAGAGCGAAGACGACGGGGTGTAGAGGAACCAACGTCATGGAGAAGCGGGCAGAGTAGGGTGGGCGGAGCTGGGCGGGTTCAGTCGCGGGCGGCGGCGGTGATTTGGGGAGAGAGGAGAGGAGAAGGATGCGTGTGGAGGAAGAGAAAAGGAATGGATTCTGACGCGACCCCCGGGAAAGTGCTTGCCTGCTTCCTCCCATGCTCCCGCTTCATTCTACTGCTGTCTTTTTCCCTTTTTCTTTCTAATCTAATCATTTCCTTCTGATTTTAATGGAGTGGACCAGGATCTTATTTTGCTCCAATCAAATCAAGCCACGTACGCGGGAGCACGGATGGGCAAACGCGTGGGGCTCAGGCAAGTCTCGTCCGACCCCCCGATTGCCTTTTTCCTCTCCCACCCAATCACCAACGCGTTTCTTTTGTCGTACCTGTTGTCGGGATATAACTATTAGGTATGACCCGCACAGGAGGGGCCGGGTTATACCTATGGCGAGTCAAGATATGAAGCCCAGAACGACACTTGAAGATGGCGGTTCAGTTAAGGGCCCAAGCTCAAAGGCGACTTAAGGCCCGTAGAGATAAACTGCCCTATGTATATAACTTGTATTGTAAGGCAAGAATAGAGAGAGAGAGACCGAGCCGGACACTGTTTATGAGCCGGCCGGGACTCTGAGAGCCGCTGGGCGTCGACCTCTGTATATAAAGGGACGACACGGCGGCGGTTCAGGACAAGTAACATCAGATCGAGAGCTAGGTCAAGCGGATTCGCTCCCTGGTAATCGAGACATAAGCAATCCCACTCAAAACTGGATCGTGCGCTTTTACCTTCACCGTAAGGGGCCGAACCAGTATAAACCTCGTGCCCTTAGTCCTGATTAACCCCTTTAAGCTTCCTAGTTGCGATGGCTCCACGACTAAGTCCTTTCACTAGGACATCTGACGTGACAATTCCACGACAGTTGGCGCCCACCGTCGGGCTAGCGCATGGTGGATTTGAGTTCTTGAAGGGCAGCTTCGAAGGGCTCAAGGGACACGCTGTGGGCCGGATGACCAAGAGTCGTCGCGGCAAGCTCTACATCGACGACGCAGGCTGGGGCCCCGACGCCGACTCAATTGAGTACGGGTACCGAGTCCCCTTCGGCGGAACCCACGTCTTCATCGGCAAGATCGGTGAGCCGGGCCCTGAGCCGGACATCTGCACCAACATCATCGAGACGGCTCAGCGTGCGAGACCCGCCCGGACTCAGCCTGCCGTGAAGCGTGCCTTCGTGGGATGCGTCCATGGAAGGGAATTTTCTAAAGGATCTGTATCTGCTAGTGAGACGGCCATCTGTTCTGATGGTGAGTCGTCCACTGGTGAGACACATTCGTTGTATCAACTGCAAGACGGCGGGCTTGGGGGCTGTTTCGATGGCAGCAGTATTCCGGACCCCTTTGAGCCGCCGAGCCGAGTTGGGATCTTTATGGCTGGTACGCAACCCGGTCAAAACTCTACAGCTGCGGCAGCAATAACCTCCGGGTCAGCGGCAGCCGGGGCAGGAGGCCCTGCGCGCCCGCCGGCTCAGGTGCTGATGGATCTCATGGACAAGATGACAGACCACGGCGGATCAAGCTCAACATGATGCGGAAGTGGCACAGTTAAAGCAGGATATAGTGCAAGCTAAGGAAGACCTGGCGGCGGAAGACGTCAGTATGACCGCAGAGCGGGCGGCTCTGGACACTCAAGCTCAGCGGATTCAGTCGCAGGCTTTCTAGCTCAGGATGGATCAGAACGCGTCGAATGAGGTTATGAGGAGAAGGTATCAGAAGACTCAATCTCGTCTGCCTCCGGTTTATGATCCTAAAAACCTCTTTCGTACACCCGGTACAGGGGCCAGTAACCCGCCGGAGGTAAACCAGGCTGCAACGCCCGGGGCTGGGACGCCGATTCAGCCACGAGTGATGGAGCCTCCGCGTCTGAATAGTGAATACTGCTCCGCCTCACTATGTGCCAACACCACCGGGTCATTATTCTAACCCTTTGGAAAACATGATCGCGGCGGCAGCACGATTGGCAGCTCTCCCAGCGGATGGCGACTCACCGACGACGGTTGAAACACGAAGGGTCAGAGAACTTCTTCAGACGGCTTTGGCACAGCAGGAGGCGTATTCCTATAGTCGAGACAGGATTCTGTGACAGCCTGATTTTTGGCCCTTTCTTTTTCTTTTGTTTTCCCGAGGTTTTTGCCTGAGTTTTCTTTTTCCGTGGCTTTATGGTCTGGAAACTGAAGAAGATGACCTCTTCTTTGCTTTCAGAGTGGCTTGTCATATCCAAATCCTTCCCTAGATCCTGTCATTTCCATCCTAGCCCAAATCCCAATATTCTTTTTATTGGGAATATTCCTTTTCTATTAAAGGAATAACTCCAATTGCCCTAGGTTGTGAAGCAGCCTATATTTCCCTCACTCCTAAAATTCTCAAATAATTCTCATAAATTGTTTGGGGCATATCTTGATCAAATATAGCAAAACTTTTCATTTCCATGTTCAAAAATAATCCTCCAATAATTCATTTCCTATTTTGCCCTGAATGGCACTTTGTGAAGGACGTGTCATTTATATTTCTCATATTGACTCCCAACATTTTTGGGCATGTTTATATGACCAAATAATTGCCTCATGCACAAGTTCAAATTTATTTGCCTAGCCAATCTTCCTCAGTGATTTTTCAAAGTTTCTGTCAAACAGAAAGCTTTGTGAATGAAGTACTAGCTAGGAGTCCCCAAATGAGTTGAAATTTTGCACACTCCTTAATGTGCTCATATTAACCCCCTTCACCCATTTGCAGCCCCATCTAATCATCTATGTGAGCACAGGAGCAAATCTTTGTTTCTGGCAATATTTTCAGGTTGTGAAGCAATTATATTTTATACTGCTTCAAAAATCCTGATAAATTACCAGATAATTCTTATACCCATAAAACATCTCTCCACCCATTTTGGCATCATTTCAATGATCCATTTGACCACCATAATTATTTCAAGTTTCTGGACAGAAATGATGTTTGTGAAGCAAGTGCCATTTTGGTTTGTCCATTTGGCCTAAGCTTTTTACAGCATCTTTATATGTCCATATCATGAGGATTTGCCAAGTTTCATCCCATTACATAACTCCATGTGAGTGCACCATCATGATCTTCATTTCTGGACCAAGTATGCAGTTGTGAAGCAACTGCAGTAAATCTTGATCCTTTTACCCTCAAAACCTCCGGGACCATAGTCCCTCCATAGATAAACCCCCCAGACAGCTTCTTTGGTTTCAAGTTACTCCCTGTTGACCACATTGAGCTGGTAAAGTTTACTGCAGTAAACTTCAGAGCTCACTAACTATTTACTCAGAGCCTCTTTCACCTAGTTACCACCGTAGCTACATCTTACCCAGGAGCGACTAACCCACAGACATGGTTTAACATCACTTGTGGCACTGTGTGCACCAGTGCACGCGGTGACCACCGCTTTGGCATGCAATGGCCGCGTCCAGATTGGTTTCTTGCTCGGGCCCCTCCTCCTCTCGTCGTCTTCGCGCTCGTGAGCGTGTCGAACAGCTGGCCCGCGTCGTCGCCGTCCTCCTGGAGCCCTCTCCCGCTCCGTCAGACCCTCCTTCAGCGCTCGTCGCCGCTCGCCCACGGGAGCTCTGTGGCCGACAGCGCATTAATGGCGCTCGGCTTCTTCCTCTGCTTCCCCTCGGCCCCTCCTGCCCCGTGCAGCTCTCCCCTGTGCCTCCTGCGTCGTCTACCTCCGAGTCCATGCGCGCGGGCACGCGTCCGTGGCGCCGGCCACGCGTCCACGGCGACGCCAGCGCGGCTCCCTCTCGCCCGGCTATATATAGCCATCCCCCGAGCCTCCCGAGCTCACCACTAGCCTCCTGCACCTCCTCTAGCCCCGCCTAGCTTCTCCCCCGGGCTCGAGGAGCTCTCTGTGCCCCTCACCATCGCCATGGCCGCCGCCCCTGTCCACTTCGATTCCGGCGACCCTGACCTTCTCCCTCCGCTCCACCACTTCCCGAGGCCTCCACCACCTCTACCGAACCACCTCGTCACCTCTCCTCCTCCTCAAGTGGCTTGTAGCCACGAGCCCACTGGTGGCCGACGGCATGCTCCGCCGCGGTCGGCGTTCTGCTATTCCCCAAGATCCACGGAGGTCGAGACCTACATGGGCGTGCGCGCCTTGGTCTCCTGAACCCGCCGGTAGGTCGGGCTCCGTCTGAGGTGACCTGTGCCGCCGGCAATCACCGTCGGGGTGAGCTCCTCCCTCGGCCAGGCGCGCGTACGCGGGAGGAAGAAGAAGGGAGCCAGGAGAGAGATGGATAAGGCGGACCCCACCTGTAAGCCTCTAAGCCCCCTGGCCCCGCCTTGCCACGCTGGATAAGTGGAGGCATATTCTTCGGAATACGTCTTCCCAGCTGGAAGGCGTAGTTTCATTCTGCTTCAGCTTAGAAGGCGTTTTCTCGGTTCTGAAAACGTATTTCTAACTTTGCGCTTCTGCCTTATCCACTCAGGGACTTCTTTGTGATGAAATTCTTGCAGAAAAGTCCCTGAAATTCAAGTCTCCATATCTTTTTATCCGTAGCTCCAAATGAGGTGAAACCAACGCTCACTTCTTCGTTTCGTCGAGCCCTTTCCGTTGGTGTCACTTTCATTATGTTTTGGCATATTGAAAATAACCTTTTTGCCCTTGCGCGTAAACAGCCCCTCCGAGAGAGAACTGTTTCCGGCAAATCTTTCCGCGGCTTCACCGCACTTCTCCCCGGTGCCTTCTTCATCCCCAGGCAAGCCACAATACCCACTTGCATGATAGTCATGCAGTAGCCATGGTTTTCAAATTAAATCTTTATAAAGGTTTGCTTGTTGAAAAGATGGTTATCGTTGTTCTAGTGATGTTCAGATTTGCATGTTCACTTTTGTGCTATGTTGTTTTGTACTTTGTGATCATGTTCTACCTGCTAGTATTACCTTTCATATGTTTATGATTGCTAGTGGTACATGTTGATGTTGGTGATGGTCATGCTAGTCAGAATTCCATGTTCAGTGGATATGAGTTATTGTTGATATGGTGGATAATTATGTGATACCTCATGATTATGTTGATATCATGTTCATGCATTTTATCATGGCTCAGCATATTTGCATTCAAGTTAACCGGATTAAATTGAACTTGAACAACTGTTGGCTGAGTCATGGTGCCGCTGAATCGATGCTGACCAGTGCAACCACGCTTACCGGTATGGGACGGTCCTAACTGGGTCTATTGTCGTGCCTCTCGCCGGTGCCTCCAACGAGGGAAGGTTATGGGCGTGCTGTACCCTGGCCCAGTAAGCAGGCATAACCTTGTGTGCCCGTTGTTGAGTTGTTTGAGTTTTTGGATACGTGTCCCCGTGTGGGACGGGCCACGGCGGTGGTCGTTGTGTCTGGAGGTAGACACGGGGCCACCCATGACTTAGCCCAGTGGGGAGTGAGTCGGAGTGGCCGGGAGAGTGTCATGGCAGTTGGACGGTTTTGTCGGAACACTGTTGGTCCACCCGAATGGGAGTGCGAGGCCATGGGTTCCGTAGTGTGGGTACAGTGTACTAACCTCTGCAGAGTGTATATTAAATCTATCGATAGCCGCGCCCGCGGATAAGGGCCCAGGTCGAAACTAGGTCACACCATGAGTCAACAGTAATAAGAATAATGTGCTTAATAACAATGAGATAAGTTGGTTGTGATCGCCGTAAGGATCACGGGCCATTTAGTGGTCGGGTTGTGATCGCCGTAAGGATCACGGGCCAGTTAGTGGTCGGGTTGTGATCGCCGTAAGGATCACGGGCCATGTATTGGTCGGGTTGTGATCGCCGTAAGGATCACGGTTTGGGACCAAGTGTTGGTCGTGGTTGTGATCGCCGTAAGGATCACGATGGTATCGAGGATACCGAGTCGTTGTATAATCGTGATGTTGTACGAGAGTCATGGGTAAAGATCAAGCTCCTTGTGGTCATTTACTGATTACTACGGTATTGTTTATACCAAGCTTGATTTGATCCTGAGATGATCGTGTGATGTACGAGGTTGGTAAGTGATGCATGAGTTGGTTACGAGGTAACCCGAGCAGAATAAGTGGTGCATATAGTGTCATCATGTTGCATGCTAGTATTGTCGGATTAATATGCTCATGTTGTGTTAGCTGTATCATGTTTATATTGGTCATGCCATGTTATTCTGATGATATCATGATAATTCCTGTTTAACCTGTAATTGCCATGCTGTTGTTTGTCTTGAATGCTTCTGGATTATTGTGAGCTTGCAAGTACATTCAATGTACTGACCTGGCGTGTCATGCCAGTTTGCAGGTCATGCCGGATTTGATTGCTTGCTTGTCGTGGTTTCCGTTCGTGCGAGCTAGGATAAGCGTTCCAGCCAGAGTCCCTGCGGAGTGGAGTTCACCACCGTCGTCGTTGTTCTGCTGCTAGAGTTATTCCGCTGCTTTGAGTTGTTCTGCTGCTTGCAAAGAGCAACTGAGGATGGCGTAGTGTCGCCGTGCCGATGTTATTCATTGTAATATCGGAGACCTTGTATTCATATTCGTGTAATAATAGAAAGCTGGTTTGTTCTATGCTGAGCAGTGCCGTATTCCAGAAGACTTCTCCTCGATCTCTGGGCTGGAATACGGGGCGTTCCGGTTTTCTCTGAGCCGGGGTGCCACATCGCTTGGTATCAGAGTAGGTCTGGCTGTAGGACGCCCTAGACCGCGCGAACGTTAGAAAGCGGTAGTATAGACCCCAGTTGGTTTGTTGCACTTGATTGCTGCATTTGTTTGTCGCATAGCATGCATATAGCCTTATTATTTGTCACTAACGGTTTATCTGGTGAGTGTAGTTGGCATCGGTTCGGATCCACTACAGCTCAACCTTTGCATTTCTCCAGTTCCTTTTTTCTTTCGGTGTTTGGTGTCATTTCTGTCCCAACAGAGTGATGCCAAGTGATCCCGACACTGTTCGCAAAAATGGTGCTCAGGTATCGCACCGATGTCTTTCTTTCAGTCCCGTCTATCATTTCGGTGATGGACATGCGTCTATCCTGGATCGTTCTTTTATTTCGTCGTGTTGGCAACCCTTAATGATCTCAGTTATCAAGAAAGGGCAATGTCAGCAGCCTCAGTTTTTCCCCCGCTATCCTATTTCTTGGACGAGTACGGATCTTTTTTCGTCCGCTTGATAATAATGTGGTTGCGACCTTCGTGTCCCACTACATGATTACCGAGTGCGTCCTCGCCTCTGAGCTAGTTCAGGTTGCCACCTGGCTAAGCTAGCACTTGGTGTAGCGTTGTTTACACCAACTCTTCCACACATTTATTTGTCCTCGTGCACATCGTCATAGCATGTTAGAACGTAGTACCGGAGATTCCGCGAAATTTGTGTGCTTAAGTAGGCATGCATGTTATTGTGTGAGTAGCAGTAATATGTGATGATTGCTTGATTAATTATATTACTAGAATGCTTGTGTGCTTTTGTTTTAGTCGTTTCTGTTGTTCCTTTCTTTGGGCCTTCGGTGTTACAAATTTTTCCCCTATTAAAGTTGTTCGTCAGCCGACACCGGACCTGAAGAGTCAGCAAGATATGCATATATTTGGAAATTCAGCAAAACAAAATGGAATTATCAGCAGACTGCAATGAAAATTGGGAATATCTTGTCTGGATGCAAAAGAAATCCTGGATGGACCGTCAGTATCAAGTTTAAATTAGCGTGCACTCATCACAACAAAATGATTAAATTAGCAGGAAGATAAATTATGTGCAAGGTTGACAGAATATTATCAAAGGTATGGCTCAGATGCAAGTTTAATTTTTCGTTGAGGATGATTTTGGAACTCGATGTACCTGGAAGCAAGCAAAAATATGGCATATACTCAGAAAGGAGGATAGTCCAGTAAAACCCCGTTTCATGCAAGAAATTAATAGCAAAAATATTCAGATGGTTGTATATGTTGAAATCGGTCCGCATATCACAATAAGAAGCTTCTGGTGTAAGCAACCAATCTTCCCTCGCAAAATACCAGAGAAGTTTCCAAGGCAAGATTCATCTATCTTCCTCAGTACGATACGTGGATGATTTCCCGTGCAAGGTACCCTGTCTTCTTCAGTAAGCAACCGCAAAAGCTTCCAGCATAAGGTACCGAGTCTTTCCCCAGCAAAGTCTTTAAGGGAGTAAGCTTCTGAAGCACGATACCCAGTCTTCTCCAGCAAGCTGTCCGATGAAAGTTTCGAGCACAAGCCAGCAAATATTCCTCAGTAAGACATTGGTACAAGGTAGTACGCTGTGAATTGACAGCATATGGCAGTGAATCCCGAGAATCAGATCCGCAACATTTTGGTCAGAATCAAGAATCAGTCAGAATACACGTCTGTCTCGGAATCAGGTCCTCATATATATGCGATGAGCATACCACCAAAGATCTTACAAGTCACTCGGATGAGGATATGAAAACCACGTGAGGATGGTTACGCGAATAAAGCCAGTATACACTGCAGTGTGACAAAGGATTATGAGGATTGACGACATCAATGAGCTCAATACAAGTACTTGTGAACTGGAAAATGATCCTGATGAGCCCTTGTCCCCCTTTTTCTCCAATGACGTCACCACGCCCTGTTTCTAGCTATTCGGGGTGGATGCCGATTTTTGTTTCTCTCTTCAACAATTGTCACGAGTCTGACCTGCTTTTCGGCCGTCTCGTACAGCTGTTGAGTTTCTTTTTGTGACAGTAGCCCTATAGCTGCTTTTTGGCTATTTTAGGGAGCTGCCACCTTCTTCTTATCGACCCGGTCTCGTGCTCTGAGCTGTTTTTTCGGCCGTCCTGAGCCATGGTTGAGTTATTTCAGTAATGTCCCGGATCTGAGTTGTAAAGACCGTTCTGGTGGCTACTGATTTATTTGCCGATTTCTTGCAAAGGTTTCGGATGATCATTTCCCAACAATCAGAATTTGAGAGGTGTGAACCTGTCATTTAATGGGTTACCCTGTCAGAAAAATGAGGATAAGCTACAATTGCCAAAAAATTGCACCGACAATACCTATGGTTATAGAAAGAAACAATATGGCCCAGCTCTTTCAGCCAAAGATCCAGACCAAGAAAACAATAATGAAGGAGCAAGACCAGTGATGCAGGAATGAAAATTGTTGCACGACCCCCATGGTGCAGATCCCTCGGGCAGTCTAAGACAGTATTGACCCACATGGATATGCCTACAGCATGAGTAATCGACATGAGGAATAATAGTCTGGAAGCCTGAGTCCTCACTTATATGAATCATCATGGATAGCCTGTCGTGAACAAAAAATTTCAGTCAAGTCTGCAGATATTATCATACAGGCCAAACCCTTTATGCTGGCCGCGACAGGAGACAATCAAATATTTGGTACAGATCCGATACTCAAGACAATGGAACCAGTTAAGATGATTCAGAAACTTCTGTGATGAGTCAGAATCTGTCAGGAAACGATTATGTTTTAACTCACTGTTTGGAACCCCAAAGGACCTGCATTTAGTGGAGAAATCCAAATGCAATGAGTCAGAGCTTGAGTTTTCATCAGAAAAATCTGAGCATCATTACACGAAAGGTTGTCAGTGCCGGGTGGCACACCCAGCGGAAATCATTTTCGGATTTGTGAGACGGACATATATTTCAGTCATGATAATCAAATCACACTCAGCTAGTCAGCAGATCTAAAATAAATTGGAGCCTATATAAGAATGAGCAAGCCAGGTAAGATCTGGCAGAATGTGGATACAGTAAAGCAAACCACCCCAGGGCCTGTCAGATAAAAAATTTAATGGGAACACTAATGAAGGAAAAAGGATACCCGAGTTGGAAACGGTTTCCTTAAGTCAGAATATTCATACTAGTTCCCTAAGCAACCAAATATCGAGGACGAGATTTCTTTAAGGGGGTAAGGTTTGTGACAGCCTGATTTTTGGCCCTTTCTTTTTCTTTTGTTTTCCCGAGGTTTTTGCCTGAGTTTTCTTTTTCCGTGGCTTTGTGGTCTGGAAACTGAAGAAGATGACCTCTTCTTTGCTTTCAGAGTGGCTTGTCATATCCAAATCCTTCCCTAGACCCTGTCATTTCCATCCTAGCCCAAATCCCAATATTCTTTTTATTGGGAACACTCCTTTTTCTATTAAAGGAATAACTCCAATTGCCCTAGGTTGTGAAGCAACCTATATTTCCCTCACTCCTAAAATTCCCAAATAATTCTCATAAATTTTTTGGGTCATATCTTGATCAAATATGGCAAAACTTTTCATTGCCATGTTAAAAAATAATCCTCCAATAATTCATTTCCTATTATGCCCTGAATGGCACTTTGTGAAGGAAGTGTCATTTATATTTCTCATATTGACTCCCAAACTTTTTGGGCATGTTTATATGTCCAAATAATTGCCTCATGCACAAGTTCAAATTTATTTGCCTAGCCAATCTTCCTCAGTGATTTTTCAAAGTTTCTGTCAGACGGAAAGCTTTGCGAAGGAAGTACTAGCTAGGAGTACCCAAATGAGTTGAACTTTTGCACACTCCTTAATGTGATCATATTAACCCCCTTCACCCATTTGCAGCCCCATCCAATCATCTATGTGAGCACAGGAGCAAATCTTTGTTTCTGGCAATATTTTCAGGTTGTGAAGCAAGTATATTTTATATTGCTTCAAAATCCTGATAAATTACCAGATCATTCTTATACCCATAAAACATCTCTCCACCCATTTTGGCATAATTTCAATGATCCATTTGACCACCATAATTATTTCAAGTTTCTGGACAGAAATGATGTTTATGAAGCAAGTGCCATTTTGGTTTGTCCATTTGGCCTAAGCTTTTTACAGCATCTTTATATGTCCATATCATGAGGATTTGCCAAGTTTCATCCCATTCCATAACTCCATGTGAGTGCACCATCATGATCTTCATTTCTGGACCAAGTATGCAGTTGTGAAGCAACTGCAGTAAATCTTGATCCTTTTACCCTCAAAACCTCCGGGACCATAGTACCTCCATAGCTAAACCCCCAGACAACTTCTTTGGTTTCAAGTAACTCCCTGTTGACCACATTGAGCTTGTAAAGTTTACTGCAGTAAACTTCAGAGCTCACTAACTATTTACCTAGAGCCTCTTTCACCTAGTTACCACCGTAGTTACATCTTACCCAGGAGCGACTAACCCACAGACATGGTTTGGCATCACTTGTGGCACCGTGTGCACCAGTGCACGCGGTGACCACCGCTTTGGCATGCAATGGCCGCGTCCAGATTGGTTTCTTGCTCGGGCCCCTCCTCCTCTCGTCGTCTTCGCGCTCGTGAGCATGTCTAACAGCTGGACCGCGTCGTCGCCGTCCTCCTGGAGCCCTCTCCCCCTCCGTCAGCGCTCGTCGCCGCTCGCCCACGGGAGCTCTGTGGCCGACAGCGCATTAATGGCGCTCGGCTTCTTCCTCTGCTTCCCCTCGGCCCCTCCTGCCCCGTGCAGCTCTCCCCTGTGCCTCCTACGTCGTCTACCTCTGAGTCCATGCACGTGGGGACGCGTCCGTGGCGCCGGCCACGCGTCCACGGCGACGCCAGCGCGGCTCCCTCTCGCCCGGCTATATATAGCCATCCCCCGAGCCTCCCGAGCTCACCACTAGCCTCCTGCACCTCCTCTAGCCCCGCCTAGCTTCTCCCCCGGGCTCGAGGAGCTCTCTGTGCCCCTCACCATCGCCATGGCCGCCGCCCCTGTCCACTTTGATTCCGGCGACCCTAACCTTCTCCCTCCGCTCCACCACTTCCCGAGGCCTCCACCACCTCTACCGAACCACCTCGTCACCTCTCCTCCTCAAGTGGCTTGTAGCCACGAGCCCACCGGTGGCCGACGGCATGCTCCGCCGTGGTCGACGTTCTGCTATTCCCCAAGCTCCACGGCGGTCGAGACCTACATGGGCGTGCACGTCTTGGTCTCCTGAACCCGCCGGTAGGTCGGGCTCCGTCTGAGGTGACCTGTGCCGCCGGCAATCACCGTCGGGGTGAGCTCCTCCCTCGGCCAGGCGCGCGTACGCGGGAGGAAGAAGAAGGGAGCCAGGAGAGAGATGGATAAGGCGGACCCCACCTGTAAGCCTCTAAGCCCCCTGGCCCCGCCTTGCCACGCTGGATAAGTGGAGGCATATTCTTCGGAATACGTCTTCCCAGCTGGAAGGCGTAGTTTCATTCTGCTTCAGCTTAGAAGGCGTTTTCTCGGTTCTGAAAACGTATTTCTAACTTTGCGCTTCTGCCTTATCCACTCAGGGACTTCTTTGTGATGAAATTCTTGCAGAAAAGTCCCTGAAATTCAAGTCTCCATATCTTTTTATCCGTAGCTCCAAATGAGGTGAAACCAACGCTCACTTCTTCGTTTCGTCGAGCCCTTTCCGTTGGTGTCACTTTCATTATGTTTTGGCATATTGAAAATAACCTTTTTGCCCTTGCGCGTAAACAGCCCCTCCGAGAGAGAACTGTTTCCGGCAAATCTTTCCGCGGCTTCACCGCACTTCTCCCCGGTGCCTTCTTCATCCCCAGGCAAGCCACAATACCCACTTGCATGATAGTCATGCAGTAGCCATGGTTTTCAAATTAAATCTTTATAAAGGTTTGCTTGTTGAAAAGATGGTTATCGTTGTTCTAGTGATGTTCAGATTTGCATGTTCACTTTTGTGCTATGTTGTTTTGTACTTTGTGATCATGTTCTACCTGCTAGTATTACCTTTCATATGTTTATGATTGCTAGTGGTACATGTTGATGTTGGTGATGGTCATGCTAGTCAGAATTCCATGTTCAGTGGATATGAGTTATTGTTGATATGGTGGATAATTATGTGATACCTCATGATTATGTTGATATCATGTTCATGCATTTTATCATGGCTCAGCATATTTGCATTCAAGTTAACCGGATTAAATTGAACTTGAACAACTGTTGGCTGAGTCATGGTGCCGCTGAATCGATGCTGACCAGTGCAACCACGCTTACCGGTATGGGACGGTCCTAACTGGGTCTATTGTCGTGCCTCTCGCCGGTGCCTCCAACGAGGGAAGGTTATGGGCGTGCTGTACCCTGGCCCAGTAAGCAGGCATAACCTTGTGTGCCCGTTGTTGAGTTGTTTGAGTTTTTGGATACGTGTCCCCGTGTGGGACGGGCCACGGCGGTGGTCGTTGTGTCTGGAGGTAGACACGGGGCCACCCATGACTTAGCCCAGTGGGGAGTGAGTCGGAGTGGCCGGGAGAGTGTCATGGCAGTTGGACGGTTTTGTCGGAACACTGTTGGTCCACCCGAATGGGAGTGCGAGGCCATGGGTTCCGTAGTGTGGGTACAGTGTACTAACCTCTGCAGAGTGTATATTAAATCTATCGATAGCCGCGCCCGCGGATAAGGGCCCAGGTCGAAACTAGGTCACACCATGAGTCAACAGTAATAAGAATAATGTGCTTAATAACAATGAGATAAGTTGGTTGTGATCGCCGTAAGGATCACGGGCCATTTAGTGGTCGGGTTGTGATCGCCGTAAGGATCACGGGCCAGTTAGTGGTCGGGTTGTGATCGCCGTAAGGATCACGGGCCATGTATTGGTCGGGTTGTGATCGCCGTAAGGATCACGGTTTGGGACCAAGTGTTGGTCGTGGTTGTGATCGCCGTAAGGATCACGATGGTATCGAGGATACCGAGTCGTTGTATAATCGTGATGTTGTACGAGAGTCATGGGTAAAGATCAAGCTCCTTGTGGTCATTTACTGATTACTACGGTATTGTTTATACCAAGCTTGATTTGATCCTGAGATGATCGTGTGATGTACGAGGTTGGTAAGTGATGCATGAGTTGGTTACGAGGTAACCCGAGCAGAATAAGTGGTGCATATAGTGTCATCATGTTGCATGCTAGTATTGTCGGATTAATATGCTCATGTTGTGTTAGCTGTATCATGTTTATATTGGTCATGCCATGTTATTCTGATGATATCATGATAATTCCTGTTTAACCTGTAATTGCCATGCTGTTGTTTGTCTTGAATGCTTCTGGATTATTGTGAGCTTGCAAGTACATTCAATGTACTGACCTGGCGTGTCATGCCAGTTTGCAGGTCATGCCGGATTTGATTGCTTGCTTGTTGTGGTTTCCGTTCGTGCGAGCTAGGATAAGCGTTCCAGCTAGAGTCCCTGCGGAGTGGAGTTCACCACCGTCGTCATTGTTCCGCTGCTAGAGTTATTCCGCTGCTTCGAGTTGTTCTTCTGCTTGCATAGAGCAACTGAGGATGGCGTAGTGTCGCCGTGCCGATGTTATTCATTGTAATATCGGAGACCTTGTATTCATATTCGTGTAATAATAAAAAGCTAGTTTGTTCTATGCTAAGCAGTGCCGTATTCCAGAAGACTTCTCCTCGATCTCTGGGCTGGAATATGGGGCGTTCCGGTTTTCTCTAAGCCGGGGTGCCACAGATTCATTCGACCCCTCGCCCAAACCGGAGCCCGAGCTATAGCAGGCACATGGATTCAGCGGCCGTTTCAAGCAACGCCCAACGCCGTAACCAGCCGTGCGAGCATGACCCGGCACGTGATGCAGTTCCTAACTTCATTGATCAAGACAGGATACGTCAAGAGGCTGCGCGGGCGGCTCAGCAGGCAGCCTACCAGTCGTTTCCGGTTTACCCGACAACTTCTATTGAGGCAGGTGTGACCACTAGGACCGGAGGTGTCCCTTGTCTGGTGCCGGCTCTGCGCAATGAGCGTTTGCCCAAGGATTTCAAGGGGGCTCGAAAGGTGCCTAATTATACGGCCGACTTACAGCCGGGGGCATGGATTGAAAGCTATGGCCATGGAACTGCTGGAGGTTAGTGACGCTGTGATGGCCAAGTACTTCACCATGATGTTGGATGGAACGGCCCATATTTGGTTGAAGGGGCTGCCACCCAATTCCATCAGCTCATGGGCAGAGTTAAAGGCCCGGTTTATTCAGAACTTCAAAGATACATGCAAGCAGCCCATGTCAATTGTGGACTTGACTAACTGCAAGCAAGAGGAGGGTGAATCCACGACCCATTGGGTGCGCTGGGTCAAGGCCATAATACATTCGTCTGATAAGATGGATGCCGACTCTGCAGTCTTAATGTTGGAGAAAAATTGTCGTTTTACACCTCTGAAACAGAAGCTGGGGCGGCTCAAGCGCGATTGTAATGACATGGGCCAGCTAATGGCGGCTCTAGTCAAATACGCCGACTCTGATAGTACCAAGGATCCCGAGTCTGACGATGAGAAGGCAGGGAAGGGAAAGAAGAACGACAATGCCAAGGGTCCGCAGCATAACCCGACGAATCAAGGAGGTAATAATAAACGTAAGGCTGATGATAGCTTGGAGTTTGTGGCTAACACCAATGCGCAGGGCAACAATTAACGACGTAAGGGGAGACCACCTCCTCGGTCTGGTGGGTCAGGTCCCACTCTTGAACAGTTGCCGAATGAGCCCTGTCCAAGGCATGGTACTCAGCAGAAGCTGGCCACTCACCTATGGAAGGATTGTACGATCATGAAGGCTTTCAAGAATTCCAACATGTTTGAAAGCAACAATGGGCCAGGTGGCGGCTCGGGCGGCGGCGGTTTTCAGGGCCCGGGTTATGGAGGCGACGGCTCTAGTTCCGGCTTTCAGGGCCACCAAAAATAACCAGGGTGGATATAATCAAGGCAACCAGCAATCTGGCCAAGGAGGTCAGCAGCAGCAGCAATCCGGGTATCAAAGTCATCCAAAGCAGTTGAGCAGTGGGCAGTATCACGTTTTCACCAAAAGTTTGTGCAAACGGGACCAGAAGCTCCACAAGACGGCAGTGAACGTCGTTGAGCTGGCGGTTCCCTAGTACTTGCGATGGTCTGAGCAGCCCATTATGTGGAGTCGGGCGGATCACCCACCCCGGGTTGATAAACCGGGTCACCTAGCTTTGGTGGTGGCACCTCAAGTCGGTGGTTACAAGTTTACTAAGGTGCTCATGGATGGAGGCAGTAGCATTAATATCCTTTATTATGAAACCTTCCGTCGCATGGGGTTAACTGATAAGAATCTTAAGTAGTCCAATACTGTTTTCCATGGTGTGGTTCCTGGTAAGTCAGCATATCCAATTGGTAAGATTGAGCTGGAGGTAGCCTTTGGAGACGAGCACGATTCCAGGGCTGAGAAGTTAACTTTTGAGGTGGTCAAGATCAGAAGCCCGTATCATGATCTGTTTGGGCGGCCGGCTTATGCCAAGTTCATGGCGCGGCCGTGTTATGTATATCTGCAGCTCAAAATGCCGGGTCACAAAGGGACCATTACGGTTCATGGCAGTCGAAAAGTGGCTTTGGAGTGCGAAGAAGGTGACGCGGCTTATGCTGAGTCGGTCTGTGCAGCAGAAGAGTTGAAGTTTTATAAGGACAATGTTGACCCGGCGGACATGACGTCTTTGAAGAAGCCCACCACAGAGCATGAACCGGTGATGAAGTTTAAGTCGGCTGACGACACCAAGCTAGTTGATTTTGTTCCTGGCGATTCATCTAAGCAGTTCAGTATCAGTGCCAATCTGGATCCCAAATAGGAAAGTGCGCTCATCGAGTTCATCCGTGAGAACCGGGACATCTTTGCATGGAAACCTTCTGACATGTCGGGTGTACCGAGAGAACTCACTGAGCACACTCTCAATATTGATCCAAAATTTAAGCCGGTCAAACAGTTTCTTTGACGGTTCAATGAGGAGAGGCGTAAGGCCATTGGTGAGGAAGTGGCCCGGCTTTTAGCGGCCGGGTTTATTATTGAAGGTTTTCATCCATAGTGGTTGGCTAACCCGGTGCTCGTGCTAAAAAAGAACGGCACCTAGCGTATGTGTGTGGATTACACAGACTTAAACAAGGCGTGTTCGGCTGATCCTTTTGCTCTCCCCCGTATTGATCAGATCATTGATGCTACGGCGGGTTGTGAGCATTTGAGCTTTTTGGATGCTTATTCTGGATATCATCAAATTAAGATGGCAGTTAAGGACCAGGAGAAGACGACTTTTATTACTCTATTTGGAGCCTTCTGCTATGTGTCTATGCCTTTTGGGCTTAAGAGCGCCCAGGCGACCTATCAGCGATGTGTGCAGAACTGTCTTCACAATCAAATTGGACGCAATGTTCATGCTTATGTGGACGACATTGTGGTGAAATCCAGAGAGAAGGAGACCTTGATAGAGGACCTAAAGGAAACCTTTGATAATCTCCGGGTCTACAAGATGATGCTTAACCCGGCCAAGTGCGTTTTTGGTGTGCCCGCAGGCAAACTTTTGGGCTTTCTGGTTTCAAACAGAGGCATTGAGGCTAACCCAGAGAAGATCAAGGTAATCACCTCTTTGGCTAAACCGCCGTGTATCAACGATGTTCAGTGACTGGCAGGTCATATTGCTGCTTTAAGCCGGTTCATAAGCCGGTTAGGTGAGAAGGCCATACCGCTGTATCAGATGATGAAGAAGACAAACGACTTCGTCTGGAGTGATGCTGCTAACGCTGCCTTTGAAGATTTGAAGAGGCAACTAGCCGAGCCACCGGTCCTTGCTGCTCCCATTGATAAGGAGCCATTATTGTTATATGTGGCTGCTAACACACGTGCTGTCAGTGTGGCCATTGTGGTGGAGCGAAAGGAGGCTGGCAAGGAGCATCCGGTTCAATGGTCGGTTTACTACATCAGTGAGGTGCTTATAGAGTCCAAGCAAAGATATACACATTGGCAGAAGCTCGTTTATGGGGTGTTCATGGCAAGCCGGAAGCTTAAGCAATATTTCCTGGGTCATCCCATCACTGTGGTTAGTTCTGCTCCTTTAGGAGATATCATTCAAAACAGAGAAGCCACATGACGAGTCACTAAGTGGGCCATTGAACTTGGGCCTCATGGTCTAAAGTATGTACCACACACTGCCATCAAGTCTCAAGCACTGGTGGACTTCATCAATGATTGGACGGAGCTGCAGATGCCTGAAGAAAAGCCGGACATACTGGACTATCCACTTTGACGGGTCCAGGCAATTGGAAGGCTCGGGGGCTGGAGTTGTTTTAGCTTCCCCTCGAGGTGATAAATTTTGTTATGTGCTAAGGTTGATGTTTCCTTGTACTAACAATGCAGCTGAGTATGAGGCCTTGCTCCATGGTCTTCGGATGGCTAAGGAGATGAGCTTAAGCCGGGTAAGGTGCTTTGGCGACTCAGATCTGGTGGCTCAACAAGTTTCAGGCAAGTGGGATTCCAAGGATCCCCTCATGGCGGCTTATCGCCGTGAAGTTGATGCTGTTGCTGGACACTTCAAGGGTTACCAGGTAGAACACATTGATCGCAGAAAGAATGAGGCAGCTGATGCTTGAAGCCGGCTGGGGTCTCAGCGTAAGCCGGTGCCGCCTAATACCTTCTTGGATATTCTGCATAACCCTTCTGTCAAGTTGCCTACAGAGGAAGACTTGGCTGTTCCTGACCCGGAAGCGCAATTGGTGGCGGCTCTTCACGTCATCCCAGATTGGACAGTGCCATATTTGGCTTACATGACCCGGGGCGAGTTGCCTGAGGATGAAACCTTGGCCAGACAGATAACCCGGCGGTCTAAGTCAATGACAATTGCCAATGGCGAGTTGCATCATCGCAGTGTCACTGGGGCGTTTCAACGCTATGTCTCTCCTGAGGAAGGTCAAGAAATTCCTAGTGAGATTCATGAAGGAGATTGTGGCCATCATGTCGGGTCAAAGTCCCTTGTGGCTAAAGCTTTTCGTCATGGATTTTATTGGCTGACGGCTCATGCTGATGCAGAGGATCTGGTCAGTAAATGTGATGGTTGTCAGAAATTCTCACGACGAGCTCACGTACCGGCTCAAGAGCTGAGGATGATCCCAATTACTTGGCCGTTTGTAGTCTGGGGACTTGACATGGTTGGGCCTTTCAAAAGGTCCAGAGATAAAAAGACTCACCTCTTGGTGGCGGTTGACAAATTCACAAAATGGGTTGAGGCAGAGCCAGTTAGTAAGTGTGATGCAGCCACGGCGGTTCAATTCATGAAAAAGTGATCTTTCGTTTTGGCTTTCCACACAGCATTATAACTGATAATGGTACTAATCTATCCAAGGGTGCCATGGAGGAGTTTTGTCAACGTGAGCATATCCGGTTTGATGTTTCATCAGTAGCTCACCCTCAATCAAATGGTCAAGCTGAAAGAGCCAATCAGGAAATCTTGAAGGGCATCAAACCCCGGCTTATGGTTCCTTTGCAACAGACACCGGGTTGTTGGGTGGAGGAGTTACCTTCTGTGATATGGAGCATCAATACTACCCCCAACAGGTCTACGGGTTACACGCCTTTCTTCATGGTCTACGGAGCAGAGGCGGTTCTACCTAGTGACATCCGTCATGACTCGCCCCGTGTGGCGGCTTACGTTGAGGCTGATAATGAGCAAGCCCGTCAGGATGCACTTGACCCGCTAGATGAAAAGCGTGATTTGACAGCAACCCGTTCGGCGATTTACCAACAGGACCTGCGCCGTTATCACAGCCGCCGGGTTAAGTCCAGAACCTTTCAAGAGGGTGACTTGGTTCTCCAG
Organism: Triticum aestivum; assembly: GCF_018294505.1. Lineage (NCBI taxonomy): Eukaryota > Viridiplantae > Streptophyta > Magnoliopsida > Poales > Poaceae > Triticum > Triticum aestivum. Next base: position 107,980,356 of record NC_057799.1, on the reverse strand, counting down.
CTCATCCAGGATCAAACTGATGCACACAAGTTATCCCCACCTTGGGAAGGGCCCTTTGTGGTCAGGAAGAACCTGAACAACGGGTCATACTACCTTATCGATGTTCGAGAGCACAAAGACTCACGTAAGTTGGAGGAAGAGACCCGCCGGCCGTGGAATATAGCTCATCTTCGGCCTTACTACACTTGAGCCACTGGCTCTCATGATGTACATATTTTGACGATGTATATATTATGATAAGTAATAAAGCAGGACCTCTGTCCTTTTTCATCCTCAATGATCATATGTCTTCATCATTATAATTTCAAAACGACCAATTGGGGGCTGATCGTACTCGAATCTAGCTTAAACCTCTTGGTCCGGCTCATGATCGTATTCGAATCTAGCCGTTAAACCTCATGATCACTAGGGGGCTTCCTGTTCAAACATAGGTCGTATTCGAACCAAAGAGAACATAGCTGTCGGTACCCTCTTGATCGACACAATGCCAAACTCACTAGGGGGCTTCTTGATCGTATCCGAATCATAGCTTAACCCCTTTTGGGTCCGACTTTGATCGTATTCGAATCAGAGTCATTAAAAAACTCTCAAGGTCATTTGGGGGCTTCCTGTTCAAACATAGGTCATATTCGAACCAAAGAGAACATAGCTGTCGGTACCCTCTTGATCGGTGCAACGCCAAAGCCACTGGGGGCTACATGATCGTATTCGAATCCTAGCTTAACCCCTTTGGAACGCTTTACTGATCGTATTCGAATCAAAGGCCTCGATTTTTCTTTCTATTTGGCTTAAGTTTTTTGAAAAGCAATTTTTGATTTTGTCTTGAGACTTTTTTGTTCAGATCTAAGTATAAGTGTGGCTTAAATTTAGGGATAATTAATTTTGTGCCCCTAGTTGTGTCACACTCGTCTCTTTTACCCCTAGTTTCAGAAACTCACCTGTTCTGTCCAAGCCACTTTGGGATTCTTTCGTTTTTGCCCTTCCGTCACGGTTCCGCTTGGTCAGCGCCGTTTGACCGTATACGGCGCTCCATTTTGGACAATTTTGCCCCCGTGGCCATTGCCCCCTTACCGCTTCGTCCTCCTCGAGCTCACTTGGGGAATCAGACAGAGGTGCTGGTGAAGAACAGATCCAGAGGCGCGGGAGAGGACTGAAGGGAGGAGAAGATGCGGACGACGAGCTTCGGGTCCTCGAGCTCATCGACAGTGGTTGGTTTGGAAGCAGAGGTAAGTGAAGCACTCCATTAGGATTCGACCCCAATATCATTCTAGGGTTTCTATGATTTGGTTTTTTTGCTCTTTTTCGATTTAGATCGATGGGATTGGGATTGTGGAGTTTGTCTCCGGGTACCATCACCCAGACGAATCGTTTTGCGGCTTGGAATCGAGGTCCAAGCATCGATGCCCTGGTCATGGGCTAGTTCCTGCTCACCGGGTGGCTTGGGGAGGGGCTAGCACTGGCCAGAGTTTTTTAGGATGCCCACTTGATGTAATCAACTAATATTGTCAATTTGTTTCCGATTTGGTTGCTGCTAATGTGAAATTTCTAAATCTATTGTTCTTTTCTGATGTAACTAGTTACCAGATGAGTGCAAGTGGGTGGTTTGGGTTGACCCTCCTCCTCCACTATGTGTGGCACTTGCATTTGAAGATCTACATGCAGAGGTTGAATGAAGCTGGATCAAGTCTCACAAATTGCAGAGGGAAAATATGGAGCTGACAAAGAAGAACCGTGCTTTGAAGAAGAAACTGGAGAGAGATGAGATGCTCAATGTTTGGGTAGTGTTGTTTGCTGGAATTATTGTATGCGTTGTACTTGTTGCATTTTCAAGGCAGTGAGTGAATCAAGTATGTTTGTTGTAACGGATCCCTTGTAGTAATGTACCAAACTTAATGTAATGCAGTTTGTTGTTGGATGATGAAAGCAATTTGGTTCATATTGTTAGATGACTTAGGTACATGACCAAATTGTCGTTCATTTTGTTACATCACTTATGTACATGACCAAATTGTCGTCGACGACGACAATTTGGTTCATATTGTTACATGACTTAGGTAGATGACCAAATTGTCGTCGTCGACGACAATTTGGTTCATATTGTTACATGACTTAGGTAGATGACCAAATTGTCGTCGACGATGACAATTTGGTAAATGTTGGCACATGAATAGGGAACAAGCAAGCTACAAACAACTTAAAACACACAGTACTTCATCAGCTTCAAACACACAGTACTTCATCAGCTTCAAACACACAGTAGTTCAACAACTTAAAACACACAGTAGTTCAACAACTTCAAACAAGTTCATCACCTAGTAGTTCAACAGGACACACAATACTTCATCACCTAGCAGTTCAACAGGACACACAGAATGATATTGGGGCACAACAAGAACTAGAACTTCAATTTCTTGCTCCTGGTGTTCTTAGCTGGATTTGGGGCTAGCCTACTTCTGTTTCTGGTGTTCTTTGCTGGGTTGGGGGCTAGTACAGTAGGAACTTGAGGTGTTGTTGTCTGCTTCTTAACTGGAGAAACTCCTCTAGCTGCTGCCCTCTTGTAATTCTTCCTGGGGCTGTCACAAGTGCAAAGCATATTACATTTCATATTTTGTGTATGATAACAAACATAAACAAATAAATATATAGATGTACCTGACTACACTAGCATTTGTAGATGATGGTGTTGGCTCTCTAGCTGGCTCTTGTAGTTGATCTGCTGGTGGATGTACTTCCTCTCCATCTGTTCCATCAACTACTTCTACTGGATCTGCTGGTGGATGTACTTCCTCTCCATCTGTTCCATCAACTACTTCTAGTGGATCTGCTGGCTCTTTCACTGCTGGCTCTTCTGCATTCTCTGCTCCCCAATGTTCATCTTCACCAAATGCTGCATCAACTGAATTTTTGCACTTGTTTGCATGGTGGCCTAGTCTTCCACACCTGCCACACTTGTACTTCCTGGGACCAAGTCCCTTTCCTTCACTGCTAGACCTTATCCTAGTTTTCCTAGGCCTGCCTGGTGCTCTGTTTTGAACTGGAGCACATAGTTTAAATCCTGGATTCACAATTTCCCACTGTTGTTTTCCTTCCAAAGCTTGAAGGTTATCAGCATATGTAGCTCTGAATTTCTCAACAGAGTAAAAGTTGTGCACATACTGATCTATTGCACTAGCTTCACCTCTTAGAGCAGTGATAAAGAAGAGAGCATGGATGCATGGCTTACCAGTTATTTGCCACTGTCTGCAACTACAAGTCCAGTTCTGTAAGTCAACTGGGTACCTCCATTCTCTTTTTTCTTTGTCAGTAGCAGTAACTTCAGCCTTTGTTGGGCTTCTCCTAATCAAAGTCATCTCTAAACCTTTTGTTTTTGCCATTAAGGCCTTCATTACAGATGGAACAATCAAGTGGCCTTCAAAATGGTCAATGGCAATCCTGTTCCTGATATCAAATTTCTGCATAATATACTGCCGTAAGGGGCCGAACCAGTATAAACCTCGTGTCCTTTGTCCCGATTAACCCCTTTAATCTTCCTAGTTGCGATGGCTCCACGATTAAGTCCTTTCACTAGGACATCTGGCGTGGCAATTCCACGACACCTGTGATGACGTGGAACGAGCGACCGAGCGCCATTTGCGCGACCATTAATGGGTTTGATTGTAGTGCTACTACCGCATTAATCTTAGCAGTGAAGCTATGGTCTGTTCTTTGGTACAACAATGAAATGTTAATATGCCATTCTCCTTTTATGCTTTGTGTCAGTGCACTGTGGTATGACACCAACACTTATTTGGCACCTACATTGCATCGACAATTTGCCAGCTCACAGTTTGTACCATCGAGAATTTGCACGACTTTACACTTGCAGCTTTAACACTACACTATAAATATGTTTTGATGTCTAAACTGGTGTTGGTACTGAACCTGATAGTGTATTTGGTGTATCTTTTCTGTAGAATTAGTACCAGAGTTCTATTTGTCGTATTATTAATAGTGCAGAGCTGATAATTAGACCATAGAGTCGCTGTTGATTTGGTTTATTCCTTCAGATCATGCAATAGTTGTAAGCACACATTTAAGTACTTTATCTTATTACAAAAACTGAACGAAAATATAGCAGCAATACGTTTCATGACGTCGTGTTATCTGTGCAAGAAAATTGCTTGAATGGTTATTAATCAATATAAGCAATCTATCATGTAGGTTTTGTTCGATCCTACACTTAAAGAAAATCATACTGAAGATTTGAGCATAAGTGTTCCAACAGCTGAAGCACCAGCTCAAGATGAAAGGAACCTCTTAATATGATTTTAGGTCCATTCCTGTAAAGTGCAGTTAGAATATGGAATCCACCTGGAACTCGGTTTTAAAAACAGAAAGCATATGGAATTTTGTTCTATCAGGTAGCCATTTGGTTGTTCAATCCATCCATAGCTACATTTTAAGATATATTATTGAATGTCCTTATTGTGTGAATACAAGTATGAAATTTTAGGACATCCGGCATATGAGTTTGAACCAACTAATTATAGTGCTACCAATTTTGGGTCACTACACCATGCAATACTACGAATGCTGTTCAACATGGCAAAGTTGGATTTTTTAATTCTTTTTTCAGATTAGAATCACTTTAGAATGCCATATAGATAATACAAGATGTGGCAAAGTGTTGTATTCAATAGAGATTACAGTGACAAATTGGTGAAATTAGTTTCCTCTCTGATCTGTATTAGCTTTAGCTCGCTAGGAAGCCATGTAGTCCTATTTTTAGTACTAGGAGGAGAACGTATATTAAATTTATGCCATCCGCTGAATTGATCTCTGTTATGCTGGGGCAAACTAAACCAGAGCAAGCACTTACTCAAGGCAAGAGCAGTGCTCGTACTTGCTCATGGTTGAGGTAGATTCAGGTTAAATTTTATGTGTTGATTCCCTTCTCTTGCACATGTCGAGGTCTTTGTGCCTGATCAAGCTGTTCTTTGACAAGTATTATCTTTAAGTGATGCCATGTTGGTAATAAAATACTATATAACTCACATTTCTTATATGTTCCTTTTTCCTTCTAGTTCTTTCATTTGAAATCTCATATGGTCAATTTTGGAGGCAACTGCATGTATATACTGTTGATGTTACATGCAAACAAATTTGATGCTTTCATGCATATGACCGTGCACATCATCGAACCCTTTCAATTCTATTGCATGGTCAAATAGTTTCTGGTGTTCTAACTCTCTGGGATAATCTGTAGTTATTTAGTTTATCGTCGTGCCTCAAGTCAAGTTTCCGATAGCGCTGTGGCTGTACACCATCGACTACACCGGAAATCCGTCTGCACATACTCTATTGTCCTCCGAAACTTCATCTGACCTGAATTACATACTACAGTGTCATCAATTTGTATCTATCATCAACTACTTACTTCTTAAGTATGTATGTCATCAACTATACTACTTATTAAAAGGGAGAAAGAGAGGATATGTTAGAGCTAGATGAAACAATAGCCCTGCGAAAGAGAGGATTCTGCTTTATATGTGAGTATCTTGAAGCATGCTTGTTTCTGTATAAAATGCAGAGGTCATGAACGACAACTGATCTTGGATTTGAGTTTCTTTTAATCTTTAAATGATGTACTAGGCCAGCAAATTTAGTTATTTGGTTTCATAACTTGTGGAGGAAAAAGAGATAGGTGAGGTAGAGAGAGAGCGGAGAGAGATGTGCATATTGCCAAACCCTTTCGATTCTATTGCAAGGTCAAATAGTTTTTCGTGTTCTAACTCTTTGGGATAATCTGTAGTTATTTTGCTCATCATTGCACCTCAAGTTTCCGTCAGCGCCATGGTTGTACACCGTCGACTTCACCAGAAATCTGTCTGCACATACTCTACTATCTGCCGAAACTTCGTTTGGCCTGAGGTACATACTAAAGTGTCATCGATTTGTATCTATCATCAACTACTTACTTCTAAAGTCTGTATGTCATCAACTATACTACTTATTAAAAGGGATAAAGAGAGGATATGTTAGAGCTAGATGAAACAATAGCCCTGTGAAAGAGAGGCTTCTGCTTTCTATGTGAGTATCTTGGTGCATGCTTGTTTCTGAATAAAATGCAGAGGCCATGAACAAATTAAAACTTGCTCTCTGATGGGCAAGGGTAGGTTTATTTTCAGTTAAAGTAGTATCAGTTGTATACTTATATACGCGCCATTTGAAAAATAGTATGTATATGCTCCTTGCAAACTACTACGTATTATTTAAATGTTTTACATAAGACTGTCCATCCAAACACAATAACTAATTAGTATTTTAGTAACTTGAATTGCACGGCTTGATCGCTCTGCTTGGGTCTTCTCTTATGTATGAGTGCACCATGTGCGGGTTAAATAAGTCTTCTAACTGTCTTGGCTAATTTTCCTTCTGTTTGATTTGAGCTGATGGGGATGAGATGTGACCCTGCGGCCGAGCGTCGCAAATGCCACTCCTCCAATGTGTGCCCCAGCTTCGGTGATGCACAGGCGAGGCAACACGATTTGGTGCAGTGGCCCCCTTCCAAGAAATAAAGTTTTTTCGTTTAGATTTTAGAGCTCTTGAGTTTCAGCTTAGTTCAAGGATAAAAAAGCATACTCCTTATGGATTCAACGAGGAAGACCATTAGCCGCCACCTTTTCAAAATTGGATGGTGTGGTGCACCTTCATCCTGCTGTCCAATTTCTTAACTTATTTTCTTTAACTGTACTACAGTATATAGTAGGATAAGGATCCAATCTTCTGACGCCTCTCCGTCAAAAGTTGCGCATGAGTTGATTCAGACTTTCGGAGTTCATAGAACACCTAGAGTTAATTGGCCTGAAGGGATATCTTTCCCTATCTTTCCCTAATATTTCCCTAATAATAAATCACAGATTGACTCCGTGGGTTCACCGTCACAATACGCTTCTTCCCGTGAATTTACGCTTTCAGTTTTTTTTCAGCACGTCCATATTTTTTCCAAAATCCAAGGTGATACTAATCTATCTATATATATCACTTCGTACAAAATTTCAGGGTTGGGCCGCAGTGCGCACTCTTTTTTTTAGGTCGCTTCTTTAAAAAATGGCCACACATAAAAAGTTGGTATTTTGAGGATTCTAACGCGGGTCACCAGAAAAGTGCGTAGAGCGAGCGACCAACTCGGCTGGCACAGTGTATGTTTAGAAAACAAGGATTACCCACTTAATCTACCATGCCAGGAGGATTTTCGGCCGCCTCATTATTCCAGCCCACCCTGCCGAGGGAAGCCACACAACCGAACGGGCAAAGCTGGCACAAAGCATGTTGCAGAAAAGTATTCGATGGTGGGCTGAATCAAACTCTAAACCCTTTTAAATAGTCCCATACCGCTACCTTAAACTCAATCTTTGTAATTTATATACATCTTCGAGTTTCCTTGGTATCAAGGAGCCATCTTGGGAACCAATAAAGAAGGAAATAAGTCCTTCCATAATAAAGACAGAAAGAGAGAAAAATAAAGAAGGAAAGAGGAGGGATTTCATGTCTATTGACAGAATAAGGAAGAAACGAAAGAAAAATAAAGAAGAAAAGAGGAGGGCGATTCATGGCTTATATTATATGACAGAACAAGGAAGGAAAGAGGGCCCGAATTTCATGTGGAAAGAGGAGGGGGTTTTCATGTCGTATGTCAGAATAAGGAAGGAAAGAGTGCGGGGATTTCATGTCTAGACGGAGAAAGAAATGGAAAGTGGAAGCTGTCCCAAGGAAGGAAAATACAGAAAACTAAACAAGGGAAAGAGAGGGTCTCCAAATGGGATATAATGGCATTATAAACATCTCCGTGCATGGAATGCCAATAGTAGCAACGACTGAAAACAAAATAAATCTTTGCTCTTATTTTTTTGCTCGACCCGCTAGCTGTTGGAAATATGCCCTAGAGGCAATAATAAAATGGTTATTATTATATTTCCTTGTTCATGATACTTGTCTATTGTTCATGCTATAATTGTATTAACCGGAAACCATAATACATGTGTGAATACATAGACCACAATATGTCCCTAGTGAGCCTCTAGTTGACTAGCTCGTTGATCAATAGATGGTTATGGTTTCCTGACCATGGACATTGGATGTCATTGATAACGGGACCACATCATTAGGAGAATGATGTGATGGACAAGACCCAATCCTAAGCATAGCACAAGATCGCGTAGTTCGTTTGCTAGAGCTTTTCTAATGTCAAGTATCATTTCCTTAGACCATGAGATTGTGCAACTCCCGGATACCGTAGGAATGCTTTGGGTGTACCAAACGTCACAACATAACTGGGTGGCTATAAAGGTGCACTACAGGTATCTCCGAAAGTGTCTGTTGGGTTGGCACGAATAAAGACTGGGATTTGTCACTCCGTATGAAGGAGAGGTATCTTTGGGCCCACTCGGTAATGCATCATCATAATGAGCTCAATGTGACTAAGTAGTTAGTCACGGGATCATGCATTATGAAACGAGTAAAGTGACTTGCCGGTAACGAGGTTGAACGAGGTATTGGGATACCGACGATCGAATCTCGGGCAAGTAACATACCGATTGACAAAGGGAATTGTATACGGGATTGATTGAATCCCCGACATCGTGGTTCATCCGATGAGATCATCGTGGAACATGTGGGAGCCAACATGGGTATCCAGATCCCGCTGTTGGTTATTGGTCGGAGAACGTCTCGATCATGTCTGCATGGTTCCCGAACCCGTAGGGTCTACACACTTAAGGTTTGGTGACGCTAGAGTTGTTATGGGAAATAGTATGTGGTTACCGAAGGTTGTTCGGAGTCCCGGATGAGATCCCGGACGTGACGAGGAACTCCGGAATGGTCCGAAGGTGAAGATCGATATATTGGACGAAGGGTATTGGAGTCCGGAATTGTTCTGGGAGTACCGGGTGACGACCAGCGTGACCGAAAGGTGTTTCGGAGGCCCCGGCAAGCGCTGGGGGGCCTTATGGGCCAAGGGGAGGGGGCACACCAGCCCACTAAGGGGCTGTGCGCCCCTCCCAACCCCTCTCACATAACCAGGAGAGGTGGGGGCGCCTCCCCTAGGGCAGCCGCCCCTCCCGGCTTGGGGGGCAAGTTTTCTAGGGGTGGGGGCGCCCAAACCCATCTAGGGTTTCCCCTGTGGCCGCTACCCCTCCCCTAGGGAACCCTAGGGCGCCTCCTCCACCCCCTTGCCCCTATATATAGTGAGGGAGAGAGAGGGCAGCCGCACCCCTTCCCCTGGCGCAGCCCCTCCCTGCTCCAACACCTCCTCCTCCTCCTCCGTAGTGCTTGGCGAAGCCCTGCCGGAGAACCACGAGCTCCATCGCCACCACGCCGTCGTGCTGCTGGAGTTTTCCCTCAACTTCTCCTCTTCCCTTGCTGGATCAAGAAGGAGGAGATGTCCCCGGGCTGTACGTGTGTTGAACGCGGAGGCGCCGTCCGTTCGGCGCTTAGATCAGAATCGACCGCGATCTGAATCGCTGCGTGTACGACTCCACCAACCGCGTTCTTGTAATGCTTCCACTTAGCGATCTTCAAGGGTATGAAGATGCACTCCCTCTCTCTCTCTCGTTGCTAGTATCTCCTAGATTGATCTTGGTGACACGTAGGAAAATTTTGAATTATTACTACGTTCCCCAACAGTGGCATCATGAGCCAGGTCTATGCGTAGATTCTATGCACGAGTAGAACACAAGTAGTTGTGGGTGTTGGTTTGTTCAATATGCTTACTGTTACTAGTCTTATCTTGATTTGGCGGTATTGTGGGATGAAGCGGCCCGGACCGACCTTACACGTACGCTTACGTGAGACAGGTTCCACCGACTGACATGCACTTGTTACAAAAAGGTGGTTAGCGGGTGCCAGTCTCTCCCACTTTAGTCGGATTGGATTCGATGAAAAGGGTCCTTATGAAGGGTAAATAGCAATTGGCATATCACCGTTGTGGCTTTTGCGTAGGTAAGAAAAGTTCTTGCTAGAAACCCATAGCAGCCACGTAAAACATGCAACAACAATTAGAGGACGTCTAACTTGTTTTCGCAGGGTATGCTCTGTGATGTGATATGGCCAAAAGAATGTGATGAATGATATGTGATGTATGAGATTGATCATGTTCTTGTAATAGGAATCACGACTTGCATGTCGATGAGTATGACAACCGGCAGGAGCCATAGGAGTTGTCTTAATTTATTGTATGACCTGCGTGTCAATCAGAACGCCATGTAATTACTTTACTTTATTGCTAACCGTTAGCCATAGTAGTAGAAGTAATAGTTGGCGAGACAACTTCATGAAGACACGATGATGGAGATCATGATGATGGAGATCATGGTGTCATGCCGGTGACGAAGGTGATCATGCCGCGCCTCGAAGATGGAGATCAAAGGCGCAAGATGATATTGGCCATATCATGTCACTCTATGATTTGCATGTGATGTTTGTCATGTTTACATCTTATTTGCTTAGAACGACGGTAGCATAAATAAGATGATCCGTCATAAAATTTCAAGAAAGTGTTCCCCCTAACTGTGCACCGTTGCGAAAGTTCGTTGTTTCGAAGCACCACGTGATGATCGGGTGTGATAGATTCTAACGTTCGCATACAACGGGTGTAAGCCAGATTTACACATGCAAAACACTTAGGTTGACTTGACGAGCCTAGCATATACAGACATGGCCTCGGAACACAAGAGACCGAAAGGTCGAACATGAGTCGTATAGTGGATACGATCAACATGAAGATGTTCACCGATGATGACTAGTCCGTCTCACGTGATGATCGGACACGGCCTAGTTGACTCGGATCATGTATCACTTAGATGACTAGAGGGATGTCTATCTGAGTGGGAGTTCATTAAATAATTTGATTAGATGAACTTAATTATCATGAACATAGTCAAATGGTCTTTGCAAATTATGTCGTAGCTCACGTTTTGGTTCTACTGTTTAGATATGTTCCTAGAGAAAATTTAGTTGAGAGTTGATAGTAGCAAATTGTGCGGACTAGGTCCGTAAACTGAGGATTGACCTCATTACTGCACAGAAGGCTTATGTCCTTAATGCACCGCTCAGTGTGCTGTACCTCGAGCATCGTCTGTGGATGTTGTGAACATCTGACATACACGTTTTGATGACTACGTGATAGTTCAGTGCGTAATGTTAAACGGTTTAGAATTGAGGCACCGAAGACATTTTTGAAATGTCGCAGAACATATGAGATGTTCCAAGGACTGAAATTGGGATTTCAGACTAGTGCCCACGTCAAGAGGTATGAGACCTCTGACAAGTTTCTTAAGCCTGCAAACTAAGGGAGAAAATCTCAATCGTTGATCATGTGCTCAGATTGTCTGAGTACTACAATCGCTTGAATCAAGTGGGAGTTAATCTTCCAGATGAGACAGTGATAGTTCTCCATAGTCACTGCCACCAAGCTATTAGAGCTTCGTGATGAACTATAACATATCAGGGATAGACATGATGATCCTTGAGGAATTCGCGATGTTTGACACCGCGAAAGTAGAAATCAAGTAGGAGCATCAATTGTTGATGGTTAGTAAAACCACTAGTTTTCAAGAAGGGCAAGGGAAAGAAGGGATACTTCATGAAAAGGCAAATCGGTTGCTGCTCTAGTGAAGAAACCCAAGGTTTAAAAACCCAAACCCGAGACTAAGTGCTTCTGAAATGAGGGAAACGGTCACTGAAGCAGAACTACCCTAGATACTTGGTAGATGAGAAGGCTAGCAAGGTTGACAAAAGTATATTGGATATACATTATATTAATGTGTACTTTACTAGTACTCCTAGTAGCACGAGGGTAATAGATACCGGTTCGGTTGCTAAGTGTTAGTAACTCGAAATAAAAGGCTACAGATAAACGGAGACTAGCTAAAGGCGAGATGACGATATGTGGAAGTGTTTCCAAGGTTGATGTGATCAAGCATCGCATGCTCCCTCTACCATCGAGACTGGTGTTAAACCTAAATAATTGTTATTTGGTGTTTGCGTTGAGCATAGACATGATTGGATTATGTTTATCGCAATACGGTTATTCATTTAATGAGAATAATGGTTACTCTATTTATTTGAATAATACCTTCAATGGTCTTGCACCTAAAATGAGTTTATTGAATCTCGATCGTGGTGATACACATGTTCGTGCCAAAAGATAAAAGAAAGTAATGGTAGTACCACATACTTGTGGCACTGCCACTTGAGTCATATTGGTATAAAACACATGAAGAAGCTCCATATTGATGGATCTTTGGACTCACTCGTTTTTGAAAAGATTGAGACATGTGAACCACATCTATTGGTATATACGCATGAAGAAACTCCATGCAGATGGATCATTTGGACTCACTTGATTTTGAATCACTTGAGACATGCAAATCATATCACATGGGCAAGATGACTGAAAGGCCTCATTTTCAGTGAGATGGAACAAGAGAGCAACTTGTTGGAAGTAATACATTTGATGTGTGCAATCCAATGAGTGCTGAGGCACGCAGTGAATATCGTTATGCTCTTACTTCACAGATGATTTGAGTAGATTCTTAGTATATTTACTTGATGAAACACAAATCTGAATTATTGAAAGGTTCAAGTAATTTCAGAGTGAAGTTGAAGATCGTCGTGACAAGAGGATAAAATGTCTATGATATGATCATAGAGATGAATATCTGAGTTACGAGTTTGGCACACAATTAAGACATTGTGGAAATTGTTTCACAACTAATACCGCCTGGAACACCATAGTGTGATGGTGTGTCTGAACATCATAGTTGCACCCTATTGGATATGGTGCATACCATGATGTCTCTTATCGAATTACCACTATCGTTTATGGGTTAGGCATTAGAGACAACCACATTCACTTTAAATAGGGCACCACGTAATTCCGTTGAGATGACACCGTATGAACTATGGTTTAGAGAAACCTAAGCTGTCGTTTCTTTAAAGTTTGGGGCTGCGACACTTATGTGAAAAAGTTTCATCCTGATAAGCTCGAACCCAAAACGGATAAATGCATCTTCATAGGACACCCAAAATAGTTGGGTATACCTCCTATCTCAGATCCGGAAGCAAAAGTGATTGTTTTTAGAAACGGGTCCTTTCTCAAGGAAAAGTTTCTCTTGAAAGAATTGAGTGGGAGGACGGTGGAGACTTGATGAGGTTATTGAACCGTCACTTCAACTAGTGTGTAGCAGGGCACAGGAAGTTGTTCCTGTGGCGCCTACACCAATTGAAGTGGAAGCTTATGATAGTGATCATGATACTTCGAATCAAGTCACTACCAAACCTCATAGGTCGACAAGGATGCGTACTACTTCAGAGTGGTACGTACTCCTGTCTTGGAGGTCATGTTGCTAGACAACAATGAACCTACGAGCTATGGAGAAGCGATGGTGGGCCCGGATTCCGACGAATGGCTTGAGGCCATAAAATCTGAGAGGATCCATGTATGAAAACAAAGTATAGACTTTGGAAGAACTACTTGATGGTCGTAAGGCTGTTGGGTACAGATGGATTTTGAAAGGAAGACAGACAATGATGGTAAGTATCACCATTAAGAAAGCTTGACTTGTCATTAAGATGTTTTTCAACAAGTTCAAGAAGTTGACTATGATGGGACTTTCTCACTCGTAGCGATGCTAAGAGTCTATTGGAATTATTAGCAGTTATTGCATTATTTATGAAATCTTGCAGATAGGATGTCAAAACATTGTTTCCTCGAAGAGTTTCTTGAGAAAGGTTGTATGTGATACAACCAGAAGGTTTTGTCAATCCTAAAAGATGCTAACAAGTATGCAAAGCTTCAACAGTCCTTCTAAGGACTGGAGTAAGCATCTCAGAGTTGGAATATACACTTTGATAAGATGATCAAAGATTTTGGGTTTATACAAAGTTTATGAGAAACTTGTATTTCCAAAGAAGTGAGTGGGAGCACTATAGAATTTCTGATGAGTATATGTTGTTGACATATTGTTGATCGGAAATGATGTAGAATTTTTGGAAAGCATATAGGGTTATTTGAAAGTGTTTTTCAATGGAAAACCTGGATTAAGCTACTTGAACATTGAGCATCAAGATCTATAAGGATAGATCAAAATGCTTAATAGTACTTTCAAATGAATACATACCATGACAAGATTTTGAAGGAGTTCAAAATAGATTAGCAAAGAACGAGTTCTTGGCTGTGTTATAAGGTGTGAGTATTGAGTAAGACTCAAGACCTGACCACGGCATAAGAGAGAGAAAGGACGAAGGTCGTCCCCTATGCTCTACAGTATGCTGTGGTGTGTACCGCACCTGAAGTGTGACTTGCCATGAGTCAATCAAGGGGTACAAGAGTGATCCAGGAATGGATCACTGGACAACGGTCAAAGTTATCCTTAGTGGACTAAGGATTTTTTTTCTCGATTATGGAGGTGGTAAAAAAGCTCGTCGTAAAGGGTTACATAAATGCAAACTTTGACACTAATCTGAATGACTCTGAGTAGTAAACCGGATTCATAGAGTAGAACAGTTATTTGGAATAGCACCAAATAGCGCGTGGTAGCTGCATCTACAAGATGACATAGAGATTTGTAAAACACACACGGATCTGAAAGGTTTAGACCCGTTGACTAATAACCTCTCTCACAAGCGAGATATGATCAAACCCCATGGGTGTTGGATTCATTACAATCACATAGTGATGTGAACTAGATTATTGACTCTAGTGCAAGTGGGAGGCTGTTGGAAACATGCCCTAGAGGCAATAATAAAATGGTTATTATTATATTTCCTTGTTCATGATACTTGTCTATTGTTCATGCTATAATTGTATTAACCGGAAACCGTAATACATGTGTGAATACATAGACCACAACATGTCCCTAGTGAGCCTCTAGTTGACTAGCTCGTTGATCAATAGATGGTTATGGTTTCCTGACCATGGACATTGGATGTCATTGATAACGGGATCACATCATTAGGAGAATGATGTGATGGACAAGACCCAATCCTAAGCATAGCACAAGATCGCGTAGTTCGTTTGCTAGAGCTTTTCTAATGTCAAGTATCATTTCCTTAGACCATGAGATTGTGCAACTCCCGGATACCGTAGGAATGCTTTGGGTGTACCAAACGTCACAACGTAACTGGGTGGCTATAAAGGTGCACTACAGGTATCTCCAAAAGTGTCTGTTGGGTTGGCACGAATCAAGACTGGGATTTGTCACTCCGTATGACGGAGAGGTATCTTTGGGCCCACTCGGTAATGCATCATCATAATGAGATCAATGTGACTAAGTAGTTAGTCACGGGATCATGCATTACGGAACGAGTAAAGTGACTTGCCGGTAACGAGATTGAACGAGGTATTGGGATACCGACGATCGAATCTCGGGCAAGTAACATACCGATTGACAAAGGGAATTGTATACGGGATTGATTGAATCCCCAACATCGTGGTTCATCCGATGAGATCATCGTGGAACATGTGGGAGCCAACATGGGTATCTAGATCCCGCTGTTGGTTATTGGCCGGAGAACGTCTCGGTCATGTCTGCATGGTTCCCAAACCCGTAGGGTCTACACACTTAAGGTTCGGTGACGCTAGAGTTGTTATGGGAAATAGTATGTGGCTACCGAAGGTTGTTCGGAGTCCCGGATGAGATCCCGGACGTGACGAGGAACTCCGGAATGGTCCGGAGGTGAAGATCGATATATTGGACGAAGGGTATTGGAGTCCGGAATTGTTCTAGGAGTACCGAGTGACGACCAGCGTGACCGAAAGGTGTTTCGGAGGCCGCGGCAAGCGTTGGGGGGCCTTATGGGCCAAGGGGAGGGGGCACACCAGCCCACTAAGGGGGTGTGTGCCCCTCCCAACCCCTCTCACGTAACCAGGAGAGGTGGGGGCGCCTCCCCTAGGGCAGCCTCTCCTCCCGGCTTGGGGGTAAGTTTCCTAGGGGTGGGGGCGCCCAAACCCATCTAGGGTTTCCCTTGTGGACGACACCCCTCCCCTAGGGAACCCTAGGGCGCCTCCTCCACCCCCTTCCCCCTATATATAGTGAGGGAGAGAGAGGGCAGCCGCACCCCTTCCCCTGGCGCAGCCCCTCCCTCCTCCAACACCTCCTCCTCCTCCGTAGTGCTTGGCGAAGCCCTGCCGGAGAACCACGAGCTCCACCGCCACCACGCCGTCGTGCTGCTGGAGTTTTCCCTCAACTTCTCCTCTTCCCTTGCTGGATAAAGAAGGAGGAGACGTCCCCGGGCTGTACGTGTGTTGAACGCGGAGGCGCCGTCCGTTCGGCGCTTAGATCGGAATCGACCGCGATCTGAATCGCTGCGTGTACGACTCCACCAACCGCGTTCTTGTAATGCTTCCGCTTAGCGATCTTCAAGGGTATGAAGATGCACTCTCTCTCTCTCTCTCTCTCTCTCGTTGCTAGTATCTCCTAGATTGATCTTGGTGACACGTAGGAAAATTTTGAATTATTACTACGTTCCCCAACACTAGCGCCCGTCACAAACTCTTACAATGCTCCTAATAAAAATAATGTTGGTCACTAAAGCACAAGCAGTTGGACTCCCTGCTGTGTGCGACACAAACTCCGCACTTTAATTTGTTATTATCCACTGATGGAGGATCTTTGTACAATGCTCCTAATATCATTGCCCCCCAAAAAATGCTTCTAATATCATTACCCCGCAAAAATGCTTCTAATATCTTTGGACACAAATAGTGCTATGCTACCCAGTCCCTAAACCTACCCAACACTGGTTCATGGAAATCTTTGTTGCCTCCGTAGTGAAGCAAGAATGTTGTACTAAGACTTTACTATTTTCATTGTAGTGCAATATTTTTGGGGCATCACTAAGCAACGTCAACAAATATGTGAAGAGATACTCACGGCCAGGTGGATATTTCTATGATTTAAATTGCACACACCTAAAGTACACTTACGAATTCCTTTCACGGTTATGTTTTTGCACAACACATCTTTTCATGTTGTTTCTCATGCGGCAGTATGGAAGATTTCAAAGAGTTTACTGATGTCACCATGTCTGGCAGTCGGTCGTGGGAGGAGGAGGAGGGGGAAGGGTCTTGAGCTATTGGGTTCAGAAAGTATGTTTTTTTCTTGTTCTCCCGTTGCAACGTACGTGCATTTGTGCTAGTAATAATAAAGCATGGATTGACTCCATCGGGTTCACCGTCGCATAGTTTTTGCAAAAAAGCCCTTGTAATTTTGGGTAATTGAAGTCGCAATCCAGTAAATAAGTAAAAAAACATTTTGCAATTCAGGGTGAATTTGCAGCCCGCTGAGACCCAGATCAGGCCCTGGGAAATCCTGGCCTGAGCCACGCCAGTACGCTGCCGCTTCACTGAGCTAGCCCTTGAGCTCCCTCCTGCGCCCGACTGCACCGTCCGGACCTCCTCCACCTCGCCTCGCCGCCGGCGACCGGACCCTCGTCGGACCAACAGATGAGCAGCTGATACGTTTCCAACATATCTACTTTTCCTCTTGTTTTGGACTCTAATTTGCATGATTTGAATGAAACTAACCCCGGACTGACGTTGTTTTCAGCAGAACTACCATGGTGTTATTTTTGTGCATAAATAAAAGTTCTCGGAATGGAACGAAACTTTGCGAGGATATTTTATATCAAATAAGAGAATTTCTGGAGCCAGGAGGAACCTGAGGGGGCACCTAGGTGGCCACAACCCACCAAGGTGCGCCAGCCCCCCCCCCCCAGGCGCACCCTGGTGGGTGCTGCCCACCTGGTGGCCCCGCTGACCCTCAAACCGACGCTATAAAATCCCATATTTCCAAAAAAATCGGGGAGAAAGAATTATAGCATTTCATGAGATGAAGCCGCCGCCTTTTCCTGTTCTTCATCGGGAGGCCAGATCTGGGGTCCGTTTGGGGCTTCAGAGAGGGGGATCTTTGATCTTCGTCATCACCAACACATCTCCATTGCCAATTCCATGATGCTCCCCATCGGGAGTGAGTAATTCCTTCGTAGGCTCGCTGGTCAGTGAGGAGTTGGATGAGATTCATCATGTAATCGAGCTAGTTTTGTAAGGGCTTGATCCCTAGTATCCACTATGTTCTGAGATTGATGTTGCTATGACTTTGCCATGCTTAATGCTTGTCACTTTGGGCCCGAGTGCCATGATTTCAGATCTGAAGCATTTATGTCATCACCATTATACCCATGTTCTAGATCCGATCTTGCAAGTTATAGTCACCTGCTACGTGTTATGATCCGGCAACCCCGGAGTGACAATAGTCGGGACCACTCCCGGTGATGACCGTAGTTTGAGGAGTTCATGTACTCACCGTATGCTAATGCTTTTTTCCGATTCTCTATTGAAAGGAGACCTTAATATCCCTTAGTTTCCAATAGGACCCCGCTGCCACGAGAGGGTAGGACAAAAGATGTCATGCAAGTTCTTTCCATAAGCACGTATGACTATTTACAGAATACATGCCTACATTATATTTATGAACTGGAGCTAGTTCCGTATTGCTCTAGGTTATAACTGTCTCATGATGAATATCATCCAACGAGTCACTGATCCAATGCCTACGAATTTATCTTATATTGTTCTTGCTAAGTTACTACTACTGCTACTGCTATCGTTACTGCTACAATATCATTGCTATCACTGTTACTATTACCGTTACTACTGCTGCTATCACCAAAACTATCATACTACTGTGCTATTAATCACTTTGCTGCAGATAATTAATCTCTAGGCGTGGTTGAATTGACAAGTCAGCCGCTAATACCTTCAAATATTCTTTGGCTCCCCTTGTGTCGAATCTATAAATTTGGGTTGAATACTCTACCCTCAAAAACTGTTGCGATCCCCTATACTTGTGGGTTATCAAGACCTTTTTCTGGCGCCGTTGCCGGGGAGCATAGCTATATTTGTTGAGTTATTTGGGAATATTATCATATTATCACTATGAAGAATCTGAAGGATGCTAAGACTACAATTTTTCTCTCAAAGACGAGGGGAGGTAAGGAACTGCCATCCAGTTCTGCTTTAGATTCACCTTCTGTTATAAGTAAACTTTCAACACCACAACATGCTATTAATTCTGATATGTCGCAAGTTATTGATGATGCTACTTCTGCTATGAATGCTACTTATGATGATGCTAGTACCTTGCTTGATGATGATGTGCCACTAGGTGAATTTCTTGATGAAGAAATTTCTAGAGTAAGACAACATGATATTGTTGAATGTGATGATGAACTAGAAACTAAAAGTCTTGCAACACCTACTAGAACTAGTCCTCCTAGATAAGAATTGCCAAAGGTACCGGAAGGTTATACTATGAGTGAGGAGACAACTAGAGATATTCTTGCTTGTAAGGATGGAGATGATCTAGAGAAATTACTGTGCAAGTATAAAGAAAGATCTCTGAATGCTAAAATGAAATGTGATCCTGAGTTTGCTACTTCACCCATTGTTATTGCTGATAAGGATTATGAATTCTCTGTCGACCCAGAGTTAATCACTTTGGTTGAATCTGATCCTTTTCATGGTTATGAAACTGAAACTGTTGTGGCACATCTTACTAAGTTGAATGATATAGCTACCCTTTTTTCTCATGATGAGAAGATTCGCTATTACTATATTCTCAAGTTATTTCTGTTCTCATTAAAGGGTGATGCTAAAGCTTGGTACAATACTCTTGCTCTTGGTTGTGTGCGTAGTCCCCAGGATATGATCTATTACTTCTCTGAAAAATATTTCCCTGCTCATAAGAAACAAGCTGCCTTGCAGGAAATATTTAACTTTGTGCAAATTGAAAAAGAGAGTCTCCCACAAGCTTGGAGGAGGCTTCTCCAATTGCTTAATGCTTTGCCTGATCATCCTCTTAAGAAAAATGAAATACTTGATATCTTCTATAATGGACTAACTGATGC
The DNA here is from genome assembly GCF_018294505.1 of Triticum aestivum. NCBI lineage: Eukaryota > Viridiplantae > Streptophyta > Magnoliopsida > Poales > Poaceae > Triticum > Triticum aestivum. The sequence goes on along the minus strand of NC_057799.1, from coordinate 107,960,409 downwards.
TTCTAGGGACTTCCTAGATAGTTGTGCTGGTTGTGTTTTCAAGGAACGGACTATTGGGCAAGCTGAGGAATTATTGAATAACATATTGAAAAATTATGATGATTGGACTCCTCCTGAAACACCTATTAAACCCACTCCGAAGAAGAGGGGCATCTTATATCTCAGTCCTGAAGATATGCAAGAGGCAAAGAAATCTATGAAGGAAAAAGGTATTAAGGCCGAGGATGTTAAAAATTTACCACCTATCGAAGAAATACATGGGCTTGCAGCACCACGACCACCCAAGATGGTAGAGGTAAAATCTTTAATGAAATTCAATGATAGTGATGATCCTCATAATAAACATCCTAGTCAATGCCTTTATGAGTTTGATAATTACATTAGAAAGCAAGATCACTTCAATGCAAATGTTATGAAACAATTGAAGTACAACTCTGATATGATTGCTCGCTTAAGTGACTTGTTATTTAGAATCTCAAATGATGTTAGAGGTGTAGGAAAACATGCCTCTATGGTTCAAACTCAATTAGAACAAGTTGCTAAATCTCAAAGAGAGTTACTTGATGAAATGAACAATAATATAAGTGACTTTGCTGTTAGAGTAGCAACTAGAGGAGGTAAAATGACTCAGGAACCACTTTATCCTGAGGGACATCCAATGAGAATTGAACAAGATTCTGAAAGGAACAACACCACTACACCTAGTTCTTCTGAAAAGAAAAAGAATAACAAAAATGATAAGCCTTTGCCTGCCTCTAGTGAACCCGAAGTAGAAAAACCTCCTGATATTGATATTGAAGTTTCTATCTCTGATGTTGAAACTCAATCTGGTAATGAACATTTACCTTCTGATAATGAAAAAGATAATGATGAGGTTCATGAAGACACTCAACCAAATGATAAAGAACCAGATAATGATGTTGAGATAGAACCAACTGTTGATCTTGATAACCCACAACCTAAGAATAAAAGATATGACAAAAGAGACTTTGTTGCTAGAAAACATGGAAAGGAAAGAGAACCATGGGTTCAGAAGCCTATGCCCTTTCCACCTAAGTCAACCAAAAAGAAAGATGATGAAGAATTTGAATGCTTTACTGAAATGATTAGGCCAATCTTTTTGCGCACTTGCTTGACTGATATCTTGAAAATGCCTCCTTATGCAAAGTATATGAAAGACATCATCACTAATAAGAGAAAAATACCAGAAGCTGAAATCTCCACTATGCTTGATAATTACACTTTCAAAGATGGAGTACCTAAAAAACTTGGAGATCCGGGAATACCAACTATACCTTGCTCGATTAAAAGAAATTATGTTAAAACTGCTTTACGGGAGTTGGTGCTAGTGTTATGCCTTTCTCTTTATATAAAAGACTTGATTTGAACAAACTCACACCTACTGAAATACCATTGCAAATGGCTGATAAATCAACTGCCATACCAATCTGTATTTGTGAGGATGTGCCCGTTGTTGTTGCAAATGTTACTATTTTGACTAACTTTGTTATACTTGAGATGCCCGAGGATGAAAACATGTCGATTATCCTTGGTAGACCCTTCTTGAATACCGCAGGGGCTGTTATTGATTACAATAAAAGCAAGGTCACTTTTCATATCAATGGTAATGAGCATATGGTGCATTTTCCGAAGAAACAATTCCAAGTGAATGGTATCAATTTTATTGAAAAATCTCTGAAGACCACCATTGGAAGTTTTCAACTTCCTCTACCTACTGTTAAAAAGAAATATGAAATGCTTATTTTGGGGACATTCATATCCCCATTGAGGTAACTTAGTGATTTACGAAAGTTCTTCGGTTTCATGCTAATCGAAAGTGGTTGTTAATAAGACTTGATCAACCTTATTAATGGACATTTTTGAGAGGTATGAAGTTGATGAATTTAGTAAGCACTACCTTCCGTCCCTACCTTTTGTTTTCTGTTTTTTATTAGTTAAATAAAATAAAATGCCATGCTTTGTCTGTTTTCTGCTTTTTCCGTGCAATAAAAAAATGACCCAAAAATATAAGTTCTAAGAATGCTATGAAAATCTGATACGATTTTTTCTGATTATTTATGAATTTCTGGTGCAAATAATACCAAAGGGAGGTGCACCAGGTGGGCACAACCCACCTGGGCGCGCCAGCACCCTTAGTCGCGCCCTGGTGGGTGCTGCCCACCTGGTGGGCCCCTCACTTACTTCTTCCTCCCACCACTCCATTCATACAGAAAAAATTCACTACCACTCTCTCTCTCTCTCTCGTGTTCTTGCTCCCGAAACTGCGGATTTCGATCTCTTTGCTCGAAGCTCTGTTTCCGAAACTGTTTTTGGGATTTGTTGCTTGGTATGTGACTCCTCCGTTTGTCCAATTAGTTTTTGTTTGAGTGGTTTATATTTAGAATAATTAGCTACTCTTGGTGCTGCTGTAGATGAGCTTGCATGTTGAATTCTTAGAGTTCTAAGTTTTGAATGCTTGCTATGGCCTCTATACATCCCTATGAGTAGTTGCTATCAATTTTGTGAAGTTTCGTTACTAAATTTTTCATGACCAAAAATTTTCAGAAAATTGTACGCGAACATTATGAAATTCTTTGGAACGAGTTCTTCGAGGAGGAGATCCTCGGAGGTATCCTCTAGTAGCAGCTCCGTTCGCCGGTCCTATGCTGAACCAAGCGAAAAGTCCATTCGAAGTGGCACCACCAAAACATGCTTATGGCCATGCGACGATTACATGGCGAGAGTTGGTATTAAGGAGGAATTTGAGCAATTAGTTCATAATGCCGAACTCGTTCCCTACATTTCAGATAAGTGCGACCAACGCCTCATCCTCACCGAATCATTTGTCGAAGAATTTAAATTCTTTCCCCATGAGTCTAGGGTGTCTTTTAAACTTTATGATAATCCATTTACCATTTCTCTAGAAAGGTTTGCTCACCTCTGTAAAATCCCATACTGGGGTTCACTCGATGAGCCACCTAGGTCCGAGTTTGAGACATTCTTAACTAGCCTTTGCTTTGGTGAAACTAGGGGAGTGGCACAAGGGTAGAATAAAGAGCATACATTTTCCTGCAATTCAGTACTTCGCATTATTTAATGGAAAATGCATAGTAGGCAAGCAAGACTGTAGTACGCTTTGTGCTCCAGACTCGAGCCTCATACGCGCCGCTCTCACCAGTGAAAGGAGTTATAATCTTGCAGCGATTGTTGCACGCAGACTGCAGCATAATGCTAACAGTGGCTATTACTATGGCGGAATTTATGCCACGCGTTTAGCACGAGAGCTGGGTGTTTCACCTTTGCCCTTTGACCCCATCCTATCCACGCAATATTTAGACTTTGATGCTTTAAAAATCCATAAGATCCTCAAAGGAAAAATTCACGACTTCACTTATAATCTGTTGTTTAACCATACTTCTGTTGTGCACACATATTTGCCTGCGCCTGCTCTTTTTGACTATCACAGCAGAGGAAGGATTTTGTTCTGGAGGACGAGGCTCGAGCTCACAATGCAGCAGTGGAGGCAGCACGGTGGGCTGAGGCATCAGCACTGAGGGCCTCCATGAGCTACCACACCAACTACCATCCAGGCTACTGACTGATTGCCAAGCTAGGCCAAAAGCCTAAGCTTGGGGGAGTACGTATTCCCACCGACATTACATTCATGTTCACACACTTCACTCTAGTTGTCGGTGTTCACACTTTTTCATTGTATCATCCATGTTTAAATTATTTTCTTGCTCTTCTTGTGTGTTTGAAAAAACTTTGAGAAAATCCCAAAAATATGTTTCTTGCTTCTTTTTGATTTTTCTTCCTAGTTTAAATTGTTGTAGCAATAAAAAGAAAACCCAAAAAGATTTCCTTGATCTTCTTTTACTTGTTGGGAGCTTTCCCGTGTAAATAGTTTTCTCGTTTTTGCTTTTCCCTTTTTCGTTTGCTTGCTTTCGAAAAAACCAAAAACTCCAAAAATATTTCAGTGTGTTTCTCTAATTTTATTTTCTTTTATTGAGTCATACTGAGGAGAAGACCACAATGAAAATGTTGAGTGGCTCTCATTTGCATTATGTTGATCTAACAAAGAGCCCATATTACCATGTCTTCTCCTCTTGAATAAATGTTTGCAGATTCCAGCTTAGTCCACGGCTGAAAGGATCGAGATGAGGTGTCTAGAGGGGGGGTGATTAGACACTAAGTGCTAAAAGTAGCAGTTTTTAACTTCTTTAAGTTCAAGTGGAGTTTTGGCACAAGTTTAACAATCACAATACATAACAAGCAAGCATGCAAAGAGTATATGAGCAGCGGAAAGTAAAGCATGCAACTTGCAAGAATGTAAAGGGAAGGGATTGGAGAATTCAAACGCAATTGGAGACACGGATGTTTTTGTCGTGGTTCCGATAGGTGGTGCTATCGTACATCCACGTTGATGGAGACTTCAACCCACGAAGGGTAACGGTTGCGCGAGTCCCGGAGGGCTCCACCCAAGAAGGGTCCACGAAGAAGCAACCTTGTCTATCCCACCATGGCCGTTGCCCATGAAGGACTTGCCTCACTAGCGGTAGATATTCACGAAGTAGGCGATCTCCTTGCCCTTAAAAACTCCTTGGTTCAACTCCACAATCTTGTCGGAGGCTCCCAAGTGACACCTAGCCAATCTAGAAGACACCACTCTCCAAGAAGTAACAAATGGTATGTCGATGATGAACTCCTTGCTCTTGTGCTTCAAATGATAGTCTCCCCAACACTCAACTCTCTCTCACTTGATTTGGATTTGGTGGAAAGAAGATTTGAGTGGAAAGCAACTTGGGGAAGGCTAGAGATCAAGATTCATATGGTAGGAATGAAATATCTTGGTCTCAACACATGAGTAGGTAGTTCTCTCTCAGAAAATGTAAGTTGGAAGTGTAGGTTCGTTCTGATGGCTCTCTCCACGAATGAAGAGGAGGTGGAGGGGTATATATAGCCTCCACACAAAATCTAACCGTTACACACAATTTACCAATCTCGGTGTGACCGAATTGAGAAACTCGGTCTGACCGATTCAGCAAATCTAGTGACCGTTAGGATTTTCGGTGGGACCGACATGCAACTCGGTAGGACCGATATGATTAGGGTTAGGGCATAACGTAATCTCGGTGAGACCGATTCCACAAACTCGGTGGGACCGATTTTGGTAATAAGCTAACCAGAGAGTTGGTCAGGCAAACTCGGTGGGACCGATTACGCAAACTCGGTGGGACCGATTTTGGTAATAAGTTAACCAGAGAGTTTGCATTGCAATCTCGGTAGGACCGATTACACAAACTCGGTGAGACCGATTTTGGTAATGGACATACACAGAGAGATTACAATCCCATCTCGGTGAGACCGAGATCCCTATCGGTGAGACCGATTTGCCTAGGGTTTGTGGCAGTGGCTAAGACATCTGAACTCGGTGGCGCCGGATGGAAAGAATCGGTGGGGCCGAGTTAGACTTTTGGTTTATGACATGTGTGGATGTGAGAAAGTTGTTGAGGGCTTTGGAGCATATCACTAAGCACTTTGAGCAAGTAAGCCATTAAGCAACACCTCATCCCTCCTTGATAGTATTGGCTTTTCCTATAGACTCAATGTGATCTTGGATCACTAAAATATAAAATGTAGAGTCTTGTGCTTGAAGCTTGAGCCAATCCTTTGTCCTTAGCAACTTGAAGGGGTTCCACATCCTTTAGTCCATGCCACTTCATTGTTGAACTTATATGAAACATACTAGGTAAAAGTGTTAGTCCAACAAGAGATATGTTGACATTAATTACCAAAACCACCTAGGGAGCACTTGTGCTTTCAATCTCCCCCTTTTTGGTAATTGATGACAACATACATCAAAGCTTTAGATGAGATATAGAGAATAACAAGTAAAGCTTTGGAAAGACATGTAACATGCATAGGCTCCCCCTACATGTATGCAATCATGTGAATATGAAATATAGAAGCATGTGAGAGCATAACCATGACAGAGTAGGCAATGTGTTACATGTATCTTGGCTATATGCATCAGAGCCAAAAGGTGTGAATATGGGAAATGTACCTTCATGCTCACGAGTCCTTCTTGCAAACAGTATGTACATCAGCAAGAATTCCTCATGCACATGATTGTGATGCATATACTTACCTTGTGGTCTTGAGTTGGCTTAGGATGGAATGAACCTGTGAAAATAAGGTTAGACAACACAGATACTCCTACTAGCCAGAGCAAACAAGAAGAAACCACAAGAGTACCAAGATTGGGATGACATGTAGAGAATGAGTACTGAGTACCACATTGGATATTGACATGTCCCCAGAGGTAAAGATGTACAATGAATTTAAGGATTCTTTCCCTTAGAAGTCTTGCTCCCCCTGAATCTAGCATGGGATATTGGGAGAAGATAGGGAACAGAAAATCAGAGCTCAAAGACACAAATGAACAGAGCTAATGCAAATGAGCACATATGAACATGTCTTTCCCCCTTTAGAAGACATGTAACATCTCTCTTGAACACTAAGCATCTGGGATCCTTGAAGATTACTCTCCCCTTGAGTATTCTCTCCCCCTAGAGATATGATAAAGTATTGATGTGATCTCTCTCTATAGACAAAGTTTTGATGTGATCTCTCTCTCCCCCTTTGACATCAATTTCCAAGAAGGGTCTTCTGGATTTGTTGTCACATGGGTTTGGTCCTTGAGTCACAGATCAAAGCAGCAAGAAAATTGTGATGCTGGTAGAGGACAAGATTCATTAAGTGGAGCTGGATCAAAAGTAATACAGGAATAAATGGCAAAAAGTTTTTCCTGTAGTGAAATCAGTGGCACCGAGTAGTATACTTCGGTTGCACTGAAAGAATTTGGTTGGTCCGAAAACAATAAACCGGTGTGACCGAGTTCATCACAAAGAAAACACTTGTCACCTCAGCTCACTAGACAAGTAAGATCTCACAAGGATTTGCAAGGAATTAACTGAATGATTTGCAATGAATGTGAGGCAGGGAATGCAGAACAGAAAAGAAAAGAAATGAAATCTAGATGAAGTTTTTTTTGAAAGGGGAAATAGATATGCATGAGACAAATGCAAGAGCACAGAAAATAACACAAGAGAACTTCATCTAGAAATGGTCGGCGACAAAGTCACCTATGTTAGAGTATATTGACTTAGGAGTCAAGTGAGGTCACTTGATCATAGGTCATACTCATCGTTTAAGCTCAAAATGGGGTTACCATTTTTCGTTTAAGTATCTTGATGTATTCACATCTTGTCGAGTCGCTTTGACTCATGACTTGGAGTAAAGCTTCTCTAGGATGGAATAACATACCTTGGGTGGTGGTGTTTTGATCATGTAGTTGAACTTGTGTGGGTTGCTCAAGATTGATGTAGCTCATCAAGAGTTGGGAGCACCACTTGGAATTTGAGTTCATCTACCTACATGGGTTAGTTTTTGCAAGGAAGAGCACTTGTGTATCCAAAATAACAATCATGAATTTCAACATAGAATTTGTCAAAGGATATGTTTGAATGGTTCCATGCTTCCTTGTCTTCAACCACCGTTGTGTAGAGACTTGGTGATGTAGAGATTGCTCAAGATGTGAGTGAGTTGCAATCTCATAGACTTAGATTCATCCAAGTACTTACAAGGGTTAGATAACATGCAAGGTGCAAATATATCCAAGACATAAGATAGTCATCATAAGAGAAATGTCAAGGATTAGTCATAGGCTCATGCCTTGCATGTATCAAATGGAGTTCCTACTCCAAGTTTGAAGCATCAATGATGTTCAATTCACCTCTTAACCTGCAAAACACTTTCTCATCAAGTGGTTTAGTGAATATATCCGCTAATTGCTTTTCGGTGCGAACATGCTTAATATTAATGTCCCCTTTGGCAACATGATCTCGAATGAAATGATGACGAACTTCAATATGCTTAGTTCGAGAATGTTGCATGGGATTGTGAGCAATCTTGATAGCACTCTCATTGTCACAAAGTAATGGAACATGTTTCACATATATCCCATAATCTTTAAGAGTTTGGGTCATCCAAAGTAATTGAGCACAGCATGAACCAGCGGCAATGTATTCCGCTTCGGCAGTGGATAAGGATACCGAGTTTTGTTTCTTGGAAGACCAAGACACAAGAGATCTACCAAGGAATTGACAAGTACCCAAAGTGGACTTTCTATCAACCTTGTCACCGGCATAGTCCGAGTCAGAGTAGCCAACAAGATCGAAAGAGGCCCTCTTAGGATACCAAATGCCAAAATTTGGTGTATGAATTAAGTATCTCACTATCCTTTTCACGGCCTTAAGATGACATTCTTTAGGAGCAGCTTGATATCGTGCACACATGCACACACTTAGCATGATATCGGGATGTGAACCACATAGATATAACAATGAACCAATCATAGAGCGATAAACCTTTTGATCGACCGGTTCACCATCTTTGGTCAAATCAAGATGTCCACTAGTAGGCATGGGTGTAGTCATACCTTTGCATTCTTGCATATTGAACTTCTTGAATAAGTCCTTGGTGTACTTTGTTTGAGAGACAAAAGTACCTTCCTTAGTTTGCTTGATTTGCAAACCAAGAAAGAATTTGAGTTCACTCATCATCGACATCTCAAACTTCTCCGACATTAGCTTTCCAAACTTCTCACTAAAATGAGGGTTAGTTGATCCAAATATAGTATCATCGACATAAATTTGGCATACAAATAGTTCTCCATTGACCCTCTTAGTAAAAAGTGTAGAATCAATTTTTCCAATTTCAAAGCCTTTTTCAACAAGGAACTTGGTTAAGCATTTATACCAAGCTCTAGGAGCTTGTTTAAGACCATAAAGAGCTTTGTGGAGTTTGTAAACATGATTAGATTTCTTAGGATTAACAAAGCCGGGAGGTTGTTTAACATAAACTTCCTCCTCTATTTCACCATTCAGAAAAGCACTTTTAATGTCCATTTGGTATAAGGTTATATCATGGTGATTAGCATAGGCAAGTAAGATGCGAATGGACTCAAGTCTAGCAACGGGAGAATAAGTCTCACCATAGTCCATACCTTCGACTTGTGTGTAGCCTTGGGCGACGAGACGTGCTTTGTTGCGAACTACTTGTCCATCTTCATCTTGCTTGTTGCGAAACACCCATTTGGTACCGATGATGTTGTGGTTGTTGTCGGGCTTCTCAACTAATGTCCACACTTGTCAAAGTTGTGTAGCTCTTCATGCATAGCATTTATCCAATCCGGATCTTCCAATGCTTCTTCAACCTTCATAGGTTCAATGCTAGAGATGAATGAATAGTGTTCACAAAAGTTAGCTAAACGAGTTTTTGAGCGAGTGATTCTCCCGGTTTGAATATCATTGTAGATTTGCTCGACGGGATGGTCTTTAGCAATTCTTGCTCGAACTTGTGAAAGTTTTTGCTTGGGTCTTGGTTGAACATCTGCTTCATGTTGTTCTTCTTCTTGGCCTTCTTCATTGTTGGCGTTGTCGTTCTCTTGTCGTGGTGGAGAAGGAGGTTGTTGACGTTCTTGGTGTACTTCCTCGTTTTCTTCATCTTGGTGTGTCTCACTTGTGGATGCTTCCGTGTCAACTCTTGGTTCACCTTGTCGTGAGGTAGAAGCTTCCACTTGGACGGATGAGGTACTCTCCTTCACCTCCGTTGGACGAATCTTGCCATAGACAAGTCTTGGATTGCTTCCGAGGGGTCTTTGTCTCCTACATCAATTGGCAATTACTCTACTTGCGAGCCGTTAGATTCATCAAACTTCACATCTACCGTCTCTTCAACCTTTCGAGTGAAATTATTGTAGACACGGTAAGTGTGAGAGTTTGAGCCATAACCAAGTAGGAAACCTTCATGAGACTTAGGAGCAAATTTAGAACGACGATGCTTATCAAGAATGTAGCATTTTGAGCCGAATAATCGAAAGTATCCAACTTGGGGTTTGTTACCGGTGAGGAGCTTGTATGCCGTCTTGCCGAGTAGCTTGTGAAGATACAAGCGATTTGTTGCATGACAAGCTGTCTCAACCGCTTCTGCCCAAAAATGCTTCGGCGTCTTGTACTCATCAAGCATCGTTCGCGCCATTTCGATGAGCGTCCGGTTCTTCCTCTCAACAACTCCATTTTGTTGAGGTGTGTATGTAGCCGAGAACTCATGTGAAATCCCTTCTTCGTCAAGAAAGGTGTCCACATTTGCGTTCTTGAACTCTGTTCCGTTGTCGTTGCGAACCTCCTTGATCTTCACTTCAAATTGATTTTGGGCCTTCCTAGCGAAGTTTTTGAAGATCTTTTGGACCTGCGATTTGTCATCGAGAAAGAACACCCACGTAAATCTTGAAAAATCATCAACTATAACTAGACCAAAAGAATTTCCACCGAGACTCTTGTAAGCGTTGGGACCAAAGAGATCCATGTGAAGTAGCTCGAGTGGCCTCCTTGTGGTCATGATGTTCTTCATGGGATGCCTTCCTCCAACCTGCTTACCTGCTTGACAAGCGCTGCAAAGTCTATCCTTATCAAATATGACATCGTTAACACCAAGGATATGATTTCCTTTAATAAGCTTGTCAAGGTTTCACATACCAACATGACCTAATCGTCTATGCCATAACCAACCTTTAGAAGATTTAGCAATAAAGCAAGTTCTAGGTTGAGCCTTTTTAGTGAAATCAACAATGTAAATATCACCTCTACGTATACCGGTAAAGACCATTTTATTATTATCTCTACGAAACACTTGGCAATCTACTTCAGTGAATAGGAAATTGAAACCGAAATCAGCAAGTCTAGATACTAAAAGTAAGTTGTAGCCAAGAGATTCAACGAGCATAACATTTTGAATGGAGCTATCATGTGAGATGGCCACCTTACCGAGGCCAACCACCTTACCCTTTGAGTTGTCACCGAAAGTGACATACTTTCGAGGACCATCGTTTTCAGCAAGCTCACGAAACATGTCTTTATCTCCGGTCATGTGATCGGTACACCCACTATCAAGAACCCATTCCTTTCCTCCTGCCATATATCCCCGAAGATTTGCCATAAGACCAAAGTGTCTCATTGCATCATCAAGATCGAAGTCCTATCATCATCCTCATCATAGTATCTATGTTCATCATCGTCATGTGGTGGATCAAATCGTAGAGAGGGTGATTCGTTAGAGTGAGTTTGACAATGATCTTGTTTATGAATTTTAATAGCTTCAGAAATAATATCGCTAATGATTCCAACATTTCCTTTGGCACGCATAAGATTTGTAAGTTCAAACAGACAATCACCAAACATAGGATCACTGGAAGTCATCTTACTCAAGGCAATAGACTTATGGAGAATTTCATCTAGATTTTTCAAGGAATAGTCCGGAAATTGTTCCTCAAGAAATTTCCATATAGTGTAGGCACACTCAAGAGTAGGCAAGTTTCTAATCAAGTTTCTAGGCAAGCCTCTAGTGATAAGATTAACAGTTCTAAGATTCCTAATCATGTCAATTGACTCATCAAGGGTAGGATGCATAGGATCAACATGAGGTGCACAAGGGCTAGCGATGTACTTGTTCAAATGATATTGATTGAAAATCACAAGCATCTCATTTTTCCACTCATGAAAATACTCCCCATCAAGTATAGGCACTCTATGTCTAAGACTCCCCAAAGTAGACTCATCCATCTTCCTCCAATGGTGATTAAACCAAAGCAATGGAGACCAATGCTCTGATACCAATTGAAAGGATCGAGAAGAGGTGTCTAGAGGGGGGGTGATTAGACACTAAGTGCTAAAAGTAGCAGTTTTTAACTTTTTTAAGTTCAAGTGGAGTTTTGGCACAAGTTTAACAATCACAATACATAACAAGCAAGCATGCAAAGAGTATATGAGCAGCGGAAAGTAAAGCATGCAACTTGCACGAATGTAAAGGGAAGGGATTGGAGAATTCAAACGCAATTGGAGACATAGATGTTTTTGTCGTGGTTCCGATAGGTGGTGCTATCGTACATCCATGTTGATGGAGACTTCAACCCACAAAGGGTAACGGTTGCGCGAGTCCACAGAGGGCTCCACCCAAGAAGGGTCCATGAAGAAGCAACCTTGTCTATCCCACCATGGCCGTCGCCCACGAAGGACTTGCCTCACTAGCGGTAGATCTTCACGAAGTAGGCGATCTCCTTGCCTTACAAACTCCTTGGTTCAACTCCACAATCTTGTCGGAGGCTCCCAAGTGACACCTAGCCAATCTAGGAGACACCACTCTCCAAGAAGTAACAAATGGTGTGTTGATGATGAACTCCTTGCTCTTGTGCTTCAAATGATAGTCTCCCCAACACTCAACTCTCTCTCACAGGATTTGGATTTGGTGGAAAGAAGATTTGAGTGGAAAGCAACTTGGGGAAGGCTAGAGATCAAGATTCATATGGTAGGAATGGAATATCTTGGTCTCAACACATGAGTAGGTAGTTCTCTCTCAGAAAATGTAAGTTGGAAGTGTAGGTTCGTTCTGATGGCTCTCTCCACGAATGAAGAGGAGGTGGAGGGGTATATATAGCCTCCACACAAAATCTAACCGTTACACACAATTTACCAATCTCGGTGTGACCGAATTGAGAAACTCGGCCTGACCGATTCAGCAAATCTAGTGAGCGTTAGGATTTTCGATGGGACCGACATGCAACTCGGTAGGACCGATATGATTAGGGTTAGGGCATAACGTAATCTCGGTGAGACCGATTCCACAAACTCGGTGGGACCGATTTTGGTAATAAGCTAACCAGAGAGTTGGTCAGGCAAACTCGGTGGGACCGATTTTGGTAATAAGTTAACCAGAGAGTTTGCATTGCAATCTCAGTAGGACCGGTTACACAAACTCGGTGAGACCGATTTTGGTAATGGACATACATAGAGAGATTACAATCCCATCTCGGTGAGACCGAGATCCCTATCGGTGAGACCGATTTGCCTAGGGTTTGTGGCAGTGGCTAAGATATCTGAACTCGGTGGCGCCGGATAGAAAGAATCGGTGGAGCCGAGTTAGACTTTTGGTTTAGGACATGTGTGGATGTGAGAAAGTTGTTGAGGGCTTTGGAGCATATCACTAAGCACTTTGAGCAAGTAAGCCATTAAGCAACACCTCATCCCTCCTTGATAGTATTGGCTTTTCCTATAGACTCAATGTGATCTTGGATCACTAAAATATAAAATGTAGAGTCTTGTGCTTGAAGCTTGAGCCAATCCTTTGTCCTTAGCAATTTGAAGGGGTTCCACATCCTTTAGTCCATTCCACTTCATTGTTGAACTTATCTGAAACATACTAGTTAAAAGTGTTAGTCCAACAAGAGATATGTTGACATTAATTACCAAAACCACCTAGGGAGCACTTGTGCTTTCAACGGCACTGTTGCACTATTATTATTTCAAATCGTTCGGTCGTGCAAGTGAAAGGCAATAATGACGATATTAGATGAACTGGCTGTGACAAAGAGAAAAGGGTAGGAACTCGACTTGTTCTATTTTTGTAAATATGTTTAACCTAGTATCCATGCTTCAGCCTATTATGATCAAACATGTTTGCAATGACAATTAGAGATTATAGTTTCTCATGCCATGCATAAGTAGCTAGGAGTGAATAATGACTTATCTTGGATATCAACATTGCGTTAAAATGATTGTGATGTAGTATGATGGTATGGTATCCTCCTCTGAATGTTCGAGTGGCTTGACTTGGCACATGTTCAGGCATGTAGTTGAATCAAAACCAACATAGCCTCTATGATATTTATGTTCATGGTGTTCATATCCTACTCATGCTAGTATCCAATGTTACTTATGCATAATGCATGTTCATGACCGTTGTTGTTCTCTAGCTGGCCGCTTCTCAACCTATTTGCTAGCCTTCGCCTGTACTAAGTGGGAACTCTGCTTGTACATCAAAAACCTGAAACCCAAGTTATTCCAGATGAGTCCACCATACCTACCTATATGCGGTATTACCCTGCCGTCGTAAGTAAATTTGCATGTGACACCTCTAAAAACTTCAAATAAATATCCTTTTTGTGTGCCTGGATCGTTCATGGAACGACAAGAGGTAGTCGGTATCTTCCATGCTAAGCGGGTTATTCTCAGGTCAAGTGTTTATTCACTCACCATCGGACGAGAAAAAGGGCGATAATAGGGATGCCCAGTCCCAAACTACAAAAAGAAAAGAGCTCACAAATAATCAAACAAAAACTCCCAATGGAGTCATAACATTTACCTTTCCGCTTGGGAACCGCCACTAGCGTGCTTAGCATGGAAGATATTGATAACTGATGGTCGTGAAGTAAATGAGAAGGGTGCATGTCTCAAAATATCATTTACCTCTGTTTTAAAAACTTGAGCTCTGGCACCTATGCAAATCACTGCTTCCCTTTGCGAAGGGACTATCTATTTACTTTTATGTTGTGTCATCACCTTCTCAAATAAGCGCCAGAACCTGAGAGCACTGCTGTCATGCTGATGCATTGTGTATAGCTAATGTTGGATGCATCATGACTGGATCTTTTCTACCATGAATTACAATGCTTAGTCGCTGCTTGAACTTTGGGGGTGCTCTGCATTTATGTTTTGCGGTCTCAGGAAGGGCTAGCGAGATACCACTATTGTCGTATTATATCACGGTTGTTTTGACAACGTGTTGCTATTGAAATATCTTATTATTGCTCTCTAGTTGTTTATGTCATTGATATGAGTTAATATAATTTTTAAAAGTTATTGTCGACATGGTTAGTTATAATCCTTGCTGAAAACCTGGGTGCTGTTTAAGCTTATTTATGAAACAAGAGCAAAAGAATTCGTAAAATATTTTCTTTTTCACTTTCAGTTTATCAACTGAATTGCTTGAGGACAAGCAAAGGTTTAAGCTTGGGGGAGTTGATATGTCTCCAACATATCTACTTTTCCTAACGCTTTTCCTCCTGTTTTGGACTCTAATTTGCATGATTTGAATGAAACTAACCCCGGACTGACGCTGTTTTCAGCAGAACTACCATGGTGTTATTTTTGTGCAGAAATAAAAGTTCTCAGAACGGAACGAAACTTTGCGAGGATTTTTTTATATCAAATAAGAGAATTTCTGGAGCCAGGAGGGACCTGAGGGGGGCAGCTATGTGGGCACAACCCCCCAGGGCGCGCTAGCCCCCCAGGCGCGCCCTGGTGGGTGCTGCCCACCTGGTGGCCCCGCTGACCCTCAAACCGACGCTATAAAATCCCATATTTCCAGAAAAAATCAAGGAGAAAGAATTATCGCATTTCACGAGACGGAGACGCCGCCGTCTCCTGTTCTTCACCAGGAGGCAAGATTTGGAGTCCGTTTGGGGCTTCAGAGAGGGGGATCTTTGATCTTCGTCATCACCAACACATCTCCATCGCCAATTCCATGATGCTCCCCCCCGGGAGTGAGTAATTCCTTCGTAGGCTTGCTGGCCAGTGAGGAGTTGGATGAGATTCATCATGTAATCAAGTTAGTTTTGGTAGGGCTTGATCCCAAGTATCCAGTATGTTCTGAGATTGATGTTGCTATGACTTTGCCATGCTTAATGCTTGTCACTTTGGGCCCGGGTGCCATGATTTCAGATCTGAAGCATTTATGTCATCACCATTATATCCATGTTCTAGATCCGATCTTGCAAGTTATAGTCACCTACTACGTGTTGTGATCCGGCAACCCCGGAGTGACAATAGTCGGGACCACTCCCGGTGATGACCGTAGTTTGAGGAGTTCATGTATTCACCGTGTGCTAATGCTTTGTTCCAATTCTCTATTAAAAGGAGACCTTAATATCCCTTAGTTTCCAATAGGACCCTGCTGCCACAGGAGGGTAGGACAAAAGATGTCATGCAAGTTCTTTCCCTAAGCACATATGACTATTTACGGAATACATGCCTACATTATATTTATGAACTGGAGCTAGTTCCGTATTGCTCTAGGTTATAACAGTCTCATGATGAATATCATCCAACGAGTCACCGATCCAATGCCTACGAATTTATCTTATATTGTTCTTGCTAAGTTACTACTACTGCTACTGCTATCGTTACTGTTACAATATCACTGCTATCACTGTTACTATTATTGTTACTACTGCTGCTGTCACCAAAACTATCATACTACTGTGCTACTAATCACTTTGCTGCAGATAATTAATCTCCAGGTGTGGTTAAATTGACAACTCAGTTGCTAATACCTTCAAATATTCTTTGTCTCCCCTTGTGTCGAATCTATAAATTTGGGTTGAATCCTCTACCCTCGAAAACTGTGGCGACCCCCTATACTTGTGGGTTATCAGCAGCGCATCTCTCTCTCCCTTCCTTCTTCTTCTCTCTTCCCCACATCTCTCTCTCTCTCTCTCTCTTTCTCTCTCTCTCTCCAGGACGCCAGGAGCTCAACAACCGCCGCCACGAGTTGTCTGTGCTCGGCCGACGAGATCCGGCCGTGGGCAACCCATCCCCGCCACTCCCGCGGCCCTTGCCGTCCCGTCGGAGTTTGCCTCCAGCGTCGCCGGAAGCCACCTATAGCCTCTGCCCTCCTTCGAGCTGAACGAAGACAACCCCTATTGCTCGCTCGTGTGGGCCGTGTGACACTCCAAGTCCCAGCATATCGCTCGTGCCCAAGCCCAGCCTCCCCGTCCTAGCCGCGCAGCCACTTCATTGGCTGTTAATCTTTCCCTATAATAATTAATAATAATAAAGCACAGGTTGAGTTTGCCGGGTTCACCATCGCATCCTTTTTACAGAAAGGTCCCTATGGTTTTTAGGAATTAAACCCGCCGCCCCTATTTTAGTGAATCTGAAAAAACGTTTCGTTTTTGTAGAAACCCTCCTACATCTGTAAGAATTCAATCCCCGCACCCTCCCGATCCCATCTCAACCTCCAGCCCGCCTCCATCTCCTGCCCTGCTCCGCCCCGCCCGGCTGCCACCGCGCCGCCGGCCATTGCCCCGCGCCACCGCCTCCTACCCCGCCGGTGCGCCTACCCCTGCAGCCATGGCACATCACCCACCAGCTAGACCCCTCCTCGGGCAAGATCTCCTCCCAGAGCAAGACGACGAGCACGACCCAGCCCCACCCGCGCACGTCACCGCCCCATCCGTCGTGGCACCACCCTCCCCCTTCTCTCGATTGACAGGATTCGCCGCATCTCGCGTGACGTGACACGGCTGTGCTTCACCTGTCACCGGCCTCCTTCCAGTTCCCTTGGTCGCAGACAATGGTCAGGCACCGATGAGGAGTTGTTCGCCAATCGAAGGAATGGATGAAGGATGTGGTATCCAGCCGGCAAGTCCCAGCCACATTACCTTGCCGAACGCTGTGGTGCTCAGCAATAATTTTTGGATTGATGGATTGTCGTTGGCTGTTGCAGGTAAGATGTTGACAAATTGTTTCTTTCAGATTTAGAGTGTCATTGTACAATGGCTTGCTATGGGCCTAAGTAACATAGGTTTACTGATCAATTTTGTAGCTAATCATCAGTATCAAGAAGTATTCACTAGCACTTCCTGTGTCGATTGCTATGGCTAACTTCTGTAAGGTCATTTTTAGCCAAAATTTGTTGTACATGTAGACACAAGGTTCATTAATGGTAATAGATGATTAGAGAGCAGCAATGAAATACTATATGTGCCTAAATTGATATATTTAACTCCATGTAAGTATTATTATGCAGTGGTGTATTGTTCGTTCTCTGAATTATATGTACCAAACTGTATGTTCTGTTAGGAATAAGCAACTTGTATTCCCATGAGGCCATAGGCCGATATATATACATGTACAGGTGTGTAACATATGCAGGAAACCCCTTATACAACGGGATAAATACAAAGGGGTACATGACCTATATTATAACTCTAACACCCCCCCTCAAACTCATGGTGGAGGAACAACACTGAGTTTGGAGAGATAAAAGCCATGTTGCGCTCTAGTCTGGGCCTTCGTCAGGAAATCCGCCAACTGTAACTCGGAAGGCACATACTGAAGAGCAATAACCTGATCCTGCACAGCAGTGCGCACATAGAAAGCATCAACACCAATATGCTTGGTGAGCTCATGCTTCACAGGATCGCGCACAATGCTAATAGCACCTGTACTGTCGGATAAGAGCATAGTCGGTGTAGTGACAGAAACACCAAAATCCTGAAGTAACCACCATAACCAAGTCACCTCTGCCGTCAAAAGAGCCATAGCTCGCAACTCAGCCTCAGCACTCGAACGGGAAACTGCAATCTGTTTCTTCGTCTTCCAGGCAATGAGAGAACCGCCAAGAAAAACACAGTAAGCAGAAAGTGAACGGCGATCAGAAGGATCACTAGCCCACGTAGCATCCGCATAGGCCTGAAGCTGTAAAGAACTGGAGCTAGGAAAGAAGAGACGGTGAGAGATCGTGCCCCGAAGATATCGGAGAACACGAAGGAGATGACTATAATGGACCGATGTGGGAGCAGAGACAAACTGACTCAGAATATGAACCGGATAAGAGATGTCCGGACGAGTGACAGCTAGATAGACAAGACTGCCAACAAGATGACGATAACGCGTCGGGTCAGGAAGAGGGTCACCATCAGTAGCACGGAGGTGAACATTGAGCTCCATAGGAGTCTCAACAGTGCGCTCGTCAGAAAGAGCAGCACGAGCAAGAAGATCCTGGATATACTTTTCTTGGGATATAAAAAAGCCATCAGAGGTAGAAGAGACTTCAATCCCAAGAAAGTAGCGAAGAGGTCCAAGATCAGACATAAGAAAATGCTCACTAAGACGGGCCTTTACAAAGGCAATATACTCAGGGTCATCCCCAGTGATGACCATATCATCAACATAGAGAAGAAGAAGAGTCCGGCCACGAGGAGAAAGATGAATAAACAATGTGGGATCATGAGCACTTGCGGAAAAACCAGCAGTAGTGACCACAGAAGCAAAACGCTCAAACCAGGCGCGAGGGGCTTGCTTAAGGCCATAGAGAGAGCGACGAAGACGACACACCATGCCATCAGGAACAGAATACCCAGGTGGTGGCTGCATGTACACCTCCTCACGCAGCTCACCATTAAGAAAGGCATTCTTAACATCAAGCTGAGATATAGTCCAGTGGCGTGCAGAGGCAACAGCAAGAAGTGTACGAATAGTGGTCATATGGGCCACAGGAGCAAAAGTCTCATCATAATCACGACCATACTCCTGCTGAAAACCACGAGCCACGAGACGAGCTTTGTGACGCTCAAGAGAACCATCGGAGCGAGTCTTAACCTTGTAGACCCACTTACAAGTGATGGGACGGACTCCAGGAGGAAGAGAAACAAGATCCCAGGTACCAGCGCGTTCAAGAGCAGCAAGCTCCTCTGCCATCGCAAACTGCCATTCAGGATGAACAACAGCCTGACGGTAAGAAGTCGGCTCAAGAACAGCAGCACCAGCGGAGGGAAATCCAAAGCGATCAATAGGCGGACGAGGACGAGAACGCAAGCCATAAGTAGGCTGAGAGGAAGAGGACGACTCATCCAAGGAAACATCCACAGGTCGTGAACGACGAGTGTAATGCTGAGGAAAAGATGGAACAAGAGAAGGAGGAATCGCCAAGGTAGAATCAGGGGGTGGCGACGAAGAAGTCACCGGAGATGAAGGTGTAGAATCCGGTGACATGCTCGGTGAGGAGACCGGGGAAGATGGTGGCGGCGAATCGACGAGGGGTGGAGAAGCAAAGGGAGTGGAACGAATAGGCACAGGCACGACGGAAGTGATAGGGGAGTCAGGAAAAGTGAGGAAAGAGATGTCCTCCACTGAAAAAAGCAAAGAAGATGGGCGTGGATAAAAAGGACGAGACTCATCAAAAGTCACATCTCGAGAGATACGCATCCGACGACCAACAGGATCCCAACAACGATAGCCCTTATGCTCATCACTGTAGCCTAAGAAGACACACTCAACAGACTGAGCGGTTAGTTTGGTGCGTTCGCGAGGGGCAAGAAGAACATAGCAAACACAACCAAACAAGCGAAGCATCGAATAATCGGGAGAACGATCAAACAGACGCTCAAAAGGAACACCACCCTGCAAAGCAGCAGATGGCTGAAGGTTGATGAGATAGACGGAAGTGGAGATAGCCTCGGCCCAAAAATGAGGCGGAAGAGAGGCGGCGATCATCATAGCACGAGCCGTCTCAAGAAGGTGACGATGCTTGCGCTCAGACACACCATTCTGAGCATGAGCACCAGGACAAGAGAACTGGGCAAGAGTACCCTGTTCAGCAAGGACACCACGCAACATCTTAGAGATATACTCACCAGCGGAGTCAGCACGAAAAACACGAATGGGCAAAGAGAACTGAGTATGAACCATGGCAGCAAAACGCTTATAAATAGACCACCTCACTACGTGAAGTCATGAAATAAAGCCATGTGTAACGAGAAAAATCATCGATGAAAATAATATAGTATTTATGACCACCTTTCGAAGTGAAAGGAGCCGGACCCCATACATCAGAATGGACTAAATCGAAAGGACGTTGAGACACTGACTCACTATGGGAATATGGTAACTGAATCTGCTTGCCAAGACGACAACCCTGACACTCTAAAGAGACATCTCCTGAGACAGACCCCAGAAGACCTCGACGAACTAAAGACGATAATCGAGAACCACACAGATGACCAAGTCGATGATGCCACTGCTTGAAGGAACCAGTAACAGAAGCGACAGCAGCGGAGGAACTGGCGATGGTGGTGGCAGCGGAAGGAACATGAAGCCAGTCCAACTCCCAAAGACCCTGAGAATCACGGCAGCGAGGGCCAGCCCCAACCAGAGTGTGCGTGCGACGATCCTGGACAGAACAAGAGTCAACATCAAGGATGACACGACAACCAGAATCAGTAAGTTGACCAGCAGAAAACAGATTCATGGTAAGTCGAGGAACATGAGCAACATCAGGAACAGAATAAGAAGGAGTAGAAAGATGGCCTCTACTAGCAACAGAAAGTGGAGTACCATCAGCAGTGAAGACATGAACAGGAGAATCCAGCGAGCGAAGAGAAGACAAAGCGGAAGAATGAGAAGACATATGAAAAGAAGCTCCAGAATCCAGGACCCATGGGGATGTACCTGACTGTGTAGAGGGCGGGTGCTCAGTGCGGGAAGCATCAGTCACAGAACCAGCAGTACCCGTCGAGGAAGAACCTGAAGCCGCGAGCAGACGCTTAAGTCTCAGAATATCCTGCTTAGTCAAAGCAATGGCTGAAGCTGGCGAGGGAGATGACGAAGGCCCTGAGGAGGATGATCGCGCCTTGCGCAGGTGTTTCCGCTTTGTATAGCACTGGGACGCAATATGACCATCATTGTTGCAGTAGTCACAATGTGAACGGGGCCGACCTGAGCCTCCAGAAGGAGTGGGCAAGAGCGGCGGAGCACTCGAGCGAGAATGGGGCGGTGCAGCAGGTGGAGTGGAAGAAACCCGAGTAGCGAGCACAGAGGGAACCTCCAGCAAACCAGCACCACGTAGGCGAGTCTCCTCAGCACGAATCTCGGAGAGCGCCTCCATGAGAGAAATACGGCCACGAGCAAACAACTGAGCACGCCGGGGCTCAAACTCCTTACGAAGCCGAGACAGGAACTCGTAGACGCGATGAAACTCAAATCGGCCTGGACAGCCTGGCAGCAGGGGCAAGTACGACAACCAGCACTGCGGAGAGAATCAAGCTGGCGCCAGATAGCAGAACTCTGTGCATAAAAGTCATCAACAGTAGAGTCACCCTGCTGAAGAGCATGCTCCTGACGAACCACAGAAAGATATAAGGCATCACCAGAGGGCTCATAGCGCTGACGAAGACAGGTCCACATCTGGAAGACAGTAGGAAGACCTAGAAACTCAGAAGCAAACTGAGGCAGAACACTAGCAGTGAGAACAGCTGCATCACGAGCATCATCATCAAGCCACTGAGTGTAAACAGACAAAGCACCATGATACGTCTGAAGAGCCTCCTCATAAGCCAAAGCCCTCTCATCATAGGCACGATCAGCAGCCTCATCAGCAATCTTAGCCGCATCCTTGGCGGCCTGATTAGCATCCGTAGGAAGAACCAGTGGAGTCGGCGGAGTAGGGGCCACCGGAGGAACCGGACGTGGCGGACAGCAGACCTCGCCAGAAAGAACACCCCAGAGACGGATGCCACGCATGTGAATGCGCATGAAGCCAGCGAACTCGGTGTAGTTAGTACCATCAAAGATCACCGGACAGCGAGGGACAGAAACATAGCCCGATGCAGCAGACAAATTTTTTTTGGAGAGACCCGTAATCAGAGGAACCACCGAACAGCAGGCGGAAGACCACGCGCGAACGGCGGCCGCGGGAGGGGCACACGAGCACGGGCGGGCGCGGGCCGAGCACGGGGAGCGCGGTACGGGGGCGCGCGAGGGAGAGCACGAAGGCCCGCAGGTCGCGGTGGCCGAGCACGGGGAGAGCTGCGGCGGCGGCCAACTTCGAGCGGGAGGGAGCTTCGGCGGGAGGGAGCTTCGGCGGCGTCAGCGGCTGCGGGAGCGGGAGGGAGCGTCGGCGGGAGGGAGCTTCGAGCGGGAGCAGCCGCGGTCGACGACGACTTCGAGCGGGAGGACGGCGACTTCGAGCGGGAGCGGCGGCGGCCGACTCGATCGGGACGGATCAATAGCACGAGTTGCAGCGTGCAAAAAATTGACCTAGCTCTAATACCATGTTAGGAATAAGCAACTTGTATTCCCATGAGGCCATAGGCCGATATATATACATGTACAGGTGTGTAACATATGCAGGAAACCCCTTATACAACGGGATAAATACAAAGGGGTACATGACCTATATTATAACTCTAACATGTTCAGCGCTACTTCAGCTTCACGTACGTGGCAATGTCGCTTGTGAGCCTAGCTATATTATGCGCAAATATAAAAATCTGCAGTTCTTTATCAGCATAATAATCATGACCTTCAAGGGATGCCCATTGTAATTTTGGTATATACTTGAGATATTTGTTTTGGTGTCTGCTTGGGAATAAGGGTAAAAGGTCCAGAGATGAAAGCCTCACTTCAAATTCTGTGATGGGTCTCTCTAACATTGCAATTATGCAATAAATTCCTCTCGAATTTACTATATATTACCAGCTTCCTTCCATTTAATTTATATATTTAATCCCATCAATGTCTATGTCACATGCTTCATCAATGTCTATGTCATCAACTACGCTATGACAGGGTAGTAGTTGCAAGTGTGCGAAGAAGGATAACGCATGCTAGAGCCTGCAGGTAGTAATAGTTGATTGTACTTGATCGGTTTGATCCTTTCTACACGGCAACACCAAATTCAGTGTATTTTTATTGACGTAGGTACTCAAATTCAGTAAGAGTTGGTACTGGACATCATGTATACTAATTGATAAGGCTTTGGTTAGTTCTGATCACCAGCCTACCGGTTAGTTTTATCTGTGAAAAAGTTGTGCCCCTACTTTCTAATGGATATGCAGCTGTGTATTCCTAAGAAAAGTATATGAGCTAGGAATTCGACTACTAGCTCAAGGACCATCAGGGAGCTGAATTTTTACAATGTTTTAGAACTGAGGCATAGCTAAAGCCCGCAGGTTTTGAAACATTAAAGTGTATTTAGTTCATGTAGTTCTGTGTATTCCAAGACCCCAAAGAAAGAAAAAGAAGAAAAGATCAGGAAAAACATTCCTCCAAGAACATGTAGAGCACGACATGGAAAATATAATATATAGTTGCTGTGCATATTAATTTGTAGAGTACACCATCAGTTTAAAGGTAATCTCGGACTCTGTGCTCCTTCGCTATTTAAATTAAACATACCAGACTTCCATTATGTGATAAGCTATTGATAAATTTTCTAAGAACAAAAGCTTTCTTTTTACAGTCCCAGTTGCAACATGACATCAATTTTTCCTTAGGGGGTCTAAAATTAATTAGATGATTCCTAGCGCTTATAGCATTATCTATCTGAGGGAGCTTTTGTTGTTCGGATTATACCAAAGAGTCCAGGTACATATGCTTAAGCAGAACTATTTAGTCACATTTGATATCTTTTTTATCACCAAATATAGCAGGGCATAACTATTTTCTTAATCTTCACCAGGTACCACAAAATTCAGAGTAGTTCAGCGAGAGATAAATAGGTTTATCATGTCTACCTTTTTTTGTATAAAGTTCAGTTGGCAATATTTGAAGAATACAAGGAGCTGTCAGGTGAGTACGGATCAAATGAAGAATGGGCAAAATGCTCAGGTGTTCAAATAGTTCTATTTTTTCTACATTCAGCCAACTGGAGTATCCCGCTCTCCCTTCTATAGGTTCTACATTTCAATCCTTATTTTGTTGAATCATCAGGTACTTGCATCCTATTGTTCAAGATGTGTAATTTTTCTGTAAGTTTTCTGACAGTTAACAAAATCATTGACTTATGAAAGAACTCTTAGTGACGAAAATGTACATGCAATGAGTTATGCAGTTCACATACAATTTTTACCAACAGATAGTTTCCTTTACTTAATTGGTTCATTTATTATTCTGTAGTAATCAATCATGTATTCTTAGAGTTTCGAAGGATCTCACATTTCATGTTGTCTATAACTAAGCATGCTTCTAACAAGGGTGAAGGAAATATTGTGTGGGAATGAGTGGAAATCTAAGCATTCCTACTTATATATATATATATATATATATATATATATATATATATATATATATATATATATATATATATATATATATATCACTAAGGGCGCGATGCAATTTTTCACTCTCCAAAAAACCAACCGGAGCAACTCAAATGGCCCGCTGAAGCCCATAACACGACCTGCTAGCGCCGCCGTCTTCCTCCCCGGGCCCCCGCTCGCGCCGCCGCCTTCCTCCCCCGCCCCCCGCTCGCGCCGCCGCCTTCCTCCCCCGCCCCCCGCTCGCGCCGCCGCCTTCCTCCCCCGGCCCCCGCTCGCGCCGCCGCCTTCCTCCCCAGCCCCCCGCTCGCGCCGCCGCCTTCCTCCCCCGGCCCCCGCTCGCGCCGCCGCCTTCTTCCCCCGGCCCCCGCTCGCGCCGCCGCTTTCCTCCTCTGTCCCCCATCGCGCCGCCGTCTTCCCGCACTTGCCACCTATCGCGCCGCCGCCCTCCCCTGCCCCCCAGCTCGCGCCACGGCCCGCCCTCTCCTGCAGTCCGGTGACCAAGATGCTTCAGTCCAAATCCATGTGCGGGGAGCTACGAGGATGAATTGCTTTTTGGTAAGCACCTATCTCAGACATTCATGCGTTTGTTTCGTCCAAGCTCATGTATAGAATGTGTGCCTACAGGTTCAACTCTGATGCATTGTCGATGGGATTACGCACAAGCCATTTTTCAATGCAACAAGAAGATGTACGAAAACTTGTGCCGATGTACCTTGTCCTGAAGCTCCTATACGCACTTATTTGCCCAGATGTATGAATCTGACCGTAAGAACAAGGTGTGTCCCTCTACATATTCAAGAGAAAAAATTGATTGCCGAACATGCTTGTGTTTATGAATTTAGTTTCGCTATATGTTTACAAAACAGTTGAGTATCTATCAGAAACTCAATTAGGTTTATATATTAAAATGGTAGTTCAGCACACGTAATTTTGGTTGTAGTTTTGGCAAAAAAATCACATCAGTTCAAAAATGAGAGACAGTAAAGTTCGGATAAAATTAATTGAACAGGAAAAGAACTAGTGCGATTCAAATTCGGGTGACCCAAAAATTTGGACAGTTAAATAAAATAGTTCAGCCTATATGTGTGCTACCCCGCTTCGTCTATGTAAAAATGCTACTAAATCAGTGATTTGATTCAGCAGCCTGCTTCGTCTATGTAAATGCCATCTCATTTTGCTTCGAACATTTGCTTTGTGATGCATGCTCGCTGATCGATTATCAATATTTATTTAGTTTGTACTCTCTGAATTGTTGAAAAGATATTGAACACTTACATGTGGTAAACACCTTTACCTTAATAATTGCCCCCAAAATAAGTTGCCAGAAAAACTCATCACCAAATTGAGCATATATAGAAGAAAATAATTGAACTTACTGCTGTGCAAGCAAAAGGCATGGCCTCAAAATGTCAAAATCTTCTGATAAATTACTTCCGTCGTCGTGTTGCAAATGGAGCCAACGTAGGCCTTTTACCTTTCTTAAGAATACGAAAATTTTATATCAGAACAATTCACACACTAACTTCTTTGACATTCAAATTTCTTTTTCATGAAGTTCATAGTTTTGTGTCCTTGGTGTAGATTCGTCGATGCTCCTCTTTCTCGGCTAGTGAGCCAACACGGGTGTCCTCATGGCGGCCTCCCTCCGACGATCTGAGGTGCCCTCATGGCCTCCTCTGCTTCCTACCTAGCAGATCACGGCGGCCCTCCCCCACTTGCTGCTCATCATCATCGATCTCAACAACGATGAGGGGCCAAAATAAACGTGAACCTCGTCGCCCTCTTCATGGTAATGATTCCTTACCGCTGCTACAAATCTATACTTATTGTTCAGTACTACTAGTACTGATCAAATACGAGTTGATTGAAAAATGGAGTTGATTCCTGGACCCTGACTATCCTTCTACAAATAGTACTCAATAGACTGCCACTGGTTGTTGTGTTCTTCCATAGCCATACACAAGTGTTCTCTCTGTTGCATGCTAGTTGTTTCTGCAAATTCCTAAGTGGGGACTGCTATGACATTAGGTGATCCAATTTTGAAAAGTTCACTCCATCTGCATGTGCAAGTTCACTGCCTCGCCGGCCTGCGGCTCCTCCATGGACGCCTAGCTCCTCTACTAGAGCCACCGCGGCCCACGACAGCCCAAGGTGGCGGAGTTCGTTGCGTCCATCAGTCCAACCCCATGGCTTCAGGGTGGCCGAGTTTTGTCGCGGCCGTCAGTTCGGACACCTGCGTCACTGCGTGCGTTGCTACCACTGCCATTTGCGTCACTGCATGCTCTGTCACCGGCCTCATGCGCACCGTGACCCCTGGCGCACTCCTTCCTCTCCGTGACGCTGCTCGTGCCCTCCCAGGCTTGATCTCCTGCTGCAGCGATGAGCTCCTGTACATTGCTGAAGTTTCGTACCTGACGGCACCAGAACGAGGATGCAGCAGCCAGGCTGGACCCCAGTTCGTGCCTCCCTCTCTCTCCCTTAGCTACATCATCACTGTTGCAGTGCTGCTGATTGATTTCTTGTAGTGAACTGTGATGCTCTACTGACGGAGAGAAGTTTGGAAACTGCACAAATATTGGTATTTTGGAGTTATGAATTTGGTGCTCCGTAGGTGCCTGCTGGTATATGCAAGTGAGGGCCAGCATTTTTTTCTTCAGATTCTTGTGTTTGTACAAGGGCTAAAAGTATTTAGTTGTACAAATTGAAATTCCACATAATCCTCTGACTGCAAGTTTTACTTGTGACTTTGATGCTTCGTAGGTGCTTAAAAGTATTTAGGTGGGTGGTTCGACACCGCTGCGTCCAGCAGTCCAACACCGCCGCCTGAGGCCGTTCACTGTCGCAATGCCTACTTTCGCCCGCGCCTCCTTCCCGGTCATCGTGAGGTAAACCTTGCTCGAAATCTCTCTTCTCCATCTCCCGACGGCGAAGATCTCCGTGCCTCCTGTTTGAACCGACATTTTATTTTGAATTGAACTAGTGCCGCTTTGATTCAGACCTGATGGAAGAAGGCAGAACCTCTGTCTCATACGCAGTAATATTGCTCTCTCATCTCTCATCTCGTAGGCAGTAATATTGCTCTCTCATCTCTCATCTCGTAGGCAGTAATATTTTGATGAATGTGTTACAACACAAATGTCGTATTGACATTCAGTAGCTTAGAGAGAGTAGCACAGAGAAACATTGTTGTGTTGTGGATGACAAAGAACACATGTGACAGCAAGTCTAGGTATTACTACATGGGGAGTACAAAATTATTTTTGCTGAGAGATCACTTGAATCCTTGATAGCTACTAGCCATAGGAACTTAACCCAGAAAAAATGTGCGAAAAAGAAACATTTTGTACTACCATTAGTCATTGATGGCGTGTAATGTTATATTTTCTTACTTCCCTAGCGTTGAATTAGAACAGCATTTTCAAGAGCTGCATTAGCTCATTACTTATCTCTTGTACTGTTAATTTTATTTTCAAAACCGAACTTGTACTGGGTACATGAGTTCCGATAGTAGCTTCTCTTTCACAAATTTTACATAATCAAACATTCTTGATGTGCTGCCTTTCTTCCAGATATATAGATTCACTTTTGAATTCGATTCTCAAATCAGACATTCATAATTCTATTGCCAGTTCTGAAACAAAGAAATGTTTGCGTAACAGACCCATAAAAAACACCAAAACGAATCCCCATCCTTGGTAACTTGCTGGCTTTGATCTTCCAGGGCAGCATGAATGATCAGTACTCCCTTTAATCAATGTGCGCTCATCGAGCCATAGTAGCATCTCATTTGTCCTAAATTCTTCCACTCTTTGGAAAGAAAGTCCCGGAATGGATGTGAACAGAGTATACTCCCATGGTTTTGCGAGAAATCGTACAATCAGAGTACCGTAGTACATGTGTGTATTGTGATTTTAATTGTGAGTTGGAGTTCAGAAATAAGATAACAAAAAGGTACATAAAAGAACCCAAAAGCATTCGGTACTTCTTGAAACCTAAAGTTCAGTTCAACATGTTTTTTATCATCAGCTCGTTAAGAACCCCACAAATGGTTCAATGTGTGTGTTCAAAAAGATAGCTGGCTATATATAAAAAAATCAGTAGCTCGGCAAAAAGGAGTTCATATCAGTTCAGACTTGAGAGGCCTTGTAAAATCACCAGTCTTTGAACCTTTAACCTGTCATTATATTGCTGACTCCCCTATATGTAGGTGCTTGTCCAGCAGGCTATAGAAGGCTATATATAAATGCTGTTTTTGATGTCTTGTAGTGCATAGAAGGCTTAAAAAATCATGTTTCTCTAGTTGAAAATTTTGATGTTATGTAGGTGCTTGTTAGGACTTGGGCACGAGCTCGTCCAGCAGGGGTGCTGGCAGCCGTCCAAGTGGAGTGTTGAAAACAGTACGAGTAGAATCACGGGTCGCGGCCACCAACTTCACCAAGTGCTGCACATCCGTCCAAGTCGAGCACACACACAGGGAGAACACCAGCGCCTTTGCTTTGCACATTGCTTGGTCATGCATAATTGCTGATGGATGCAGCAAGTGTTTTATTACTTTGATCTTCTACAAGACTCAATTTTGTCTCAGTTTTCATGGATGCTAGCCGGCAAGTGACATAATTTTGGTTGCCATTTCTCTATGTAGCAGATTCCATCCGCACAAAAAATGCTACTGCAAATTCTTCTATGTAAAATATGAATAAGGTTCAATTCACAAAAACATGTGGAAGTTCGCTTGGGAAATTCTGCAGTCTATTTGATTATGTCAGGATGTACAGAATGACGACTCTTTATTGTGTGCCTTCAGCACAATTTAAAATTACTCATTGACCGTATGTCTAATCGGTTTTTCTTTGTTTACAGAAAAACTAATATGTGAGGATTATCTCAGGTTTCTTTTTGAACTTGTAGCGTTACTGTACATGAACTTGTACATTACCTTGTTATCAATTTATGTGTATGTGTGTTGGTAACCACTGCTACTAGCTACTAGTTACCGATCTGACCGTTGTATTAGTGCAGCTGCTCTATGTAATTAGCCCCTTGTTGTGTGAATCTTGTACTATTTGCTAGCTTTGGCATTGTAAAAATACAACAAGTTCACAGCTAAAAAAGTTATAAGTTCAACACAGCGTAATAGATTAGTTTTTTGTTATGGATAGTACAGATGCACATTGTTATGTAGTACATGTGTCCATTGATGTGTTCACCCCCCACCTTGCGCAGCATCCTACCGACCGGACCAGCCGCCGGCCGAATCCAGCCTCGCCCCCGAGCTTCGTCTTCTTCCACGCCGAGACACGCGACAGCCATCCCAGTTCGGGCGTAGTAAGTACCTCAGTACGAGTTAAAAACGGTGGTCCGTTCGGAATAAAAAAAAGGCAGAAATTCAAATTGTAAAGTTCAAGCAAAAAAAGAAACCCCATGAAAATCCTGCTTAGTAAGTACCTCAGTACAAGTCGTAAAATGAGAGAAGTTCAGAACAACGTTGTCAAAAAAATGTTGAGTTAAAAAAAAAGAAACAAAACAAACACATTTTCTTTTTGAATAAAATATCATTCAGTTCGATGATACAAACCATATAAGTACAGGGGCGACGATACAGTAAACCGTTGAAAACTTACGAGAAAAATATTACCCAAAAAACAGAGCAAAGTCTAGTTAGTGAAAACACGCTTAGTACAAAACCATGCAAGCATCAGTACAAGTACCCTTTTTTGGAACCATTCAAAATTACTCTACAAAAAATAGCTCAGTAAAAACATATACATATATCAGTACGATTACTCTGTTTTCCAGACGAGAAAACAGCAGGATCCGTCATGCCGTATTCAAAATTACTCTTAAACGGTTGTGAAGTAGAGAAAACGTTCAACATGACTAAGTTTCGCATTTTCGATAGCTATCCAACGGTATATTATTTGCCATATTTCGACAAACGTTTTAAAAAATCGCGTTCAAAATCAAATTTGACCGTATTCGAATTTGTTTTTAAACCGTAAGGAATTAGAAAAACATTTCTATACGAAAAAGTTGTGCATTTTCCATAGCTTTCCAACGCCGTATCATTTGCGTTAATCCGACAAACCGTTTGCAAAAAATGGGAAAATACGTTTCGCCCAGAATTTCACCTTTTTCAAATTTCTTTTAAATCATATAGAATTAGAAAAAACAATACATATATGGAAGATGCGGATTTTCACCAGCTTTCCAACACCATCTTATTTGCTCAATTCCGACAAACCATTTGAAAATTGAGTCCAAAATACAATTCACGTTTTCGATTTTGAAAAAAATGGTTTTTCAAAACTGCTCTTAAACCATAATGATTTTGCAAAAACGTTCAATATACTTGAAATATGGTTGTCAAGAGCTTTCCAACGGTATATTACACGCCCCGTTCCGACAAAAAAATTACAAAAAGTTTTTGAACTAAAGAAGACGATCTGTTAAACACAAATGAAAGCATCAGTTCAACCGCTTCGAAAACATCAGTACAACCGCCTGAAACCGTCAGTTCAAAAAGGGTAACAGAATAATATCCTGTTACGCGTAACAGAATAGCCCAGATGTATATACAGCCGGTCTATTCTGCTAATATTAGCAGAATAAATATTCTGATAACACTTCCGCACTGCACGCTCAACGCAAGTGCACGTCATTCTTTGAACCAAGTGTGCTGCAGTACTCACACGACTGAACTTCTCGTCGGAAAAACTGCACGCGTTGTTTTTTCGGTACTGTTTTCGCTCTAGTTTTTTAACCGTTTATCGGAATGAGGTGTGTAATATACCGTTGAAAAGCTATGGATTAGGCACAACTTCGACATGTTGAACACTTTTCGAGATTTGTGACAGCCTGATTTTTGGCCCTTTCTTTTTCTTTTGTTTTTCCGAGGTTTTTGCGTGAGTTTTTCTTTTTCGTGGCTTTGTGGTCTGGAAACTGAAGAAGATGCCCTCTTCTTTGCTTCCAGAGTGGCTTGTCATTCCCAAATCTTTCCCTAAACCCTGTCATTTTCATCCTAGCCCAAATCCCAATATTCTTTTTATTGGGAATATTTCCTTTTCTATTAAAGGAATAACTCAAATTGCCCTAGGTTGTGAAGCAACCTATATTTCCATCACTCCAAAAATTCCCAAATAATTCTCATAAATTGTTTGGGTCATATCGTGATCAAATATGGCAAAACTTTTCATTGCCATGTTCAAAAATAATCCTCCAATAATTCATTTCCTATTCTGCCCTAAATGGCACATTGTGAAGCAAGTGCCATTTTCCTTTGCCCAATTGACCTAAAACTCCTTGGACATATTTTCATGTCCATATAATTGCCACATGCCAAAATGCAACCTCATTTGCCTAGTAATTGTTTAATTATGATTTTCCAAAGTTTCTGTCCAGAAAGAAGCTTTGTGAAGGAGGTACAAGCTAGGAATATCCAAATGAGTTTCAATTTTGCATGGACCTTAATATCATCATATCATAGCCCTCCACCAAAGTTGAGCTCATGTCATGCCTCCATGTGAGCACAGCTTCAATTCTTAGTTTCTGGTCAAAATTTCAGTTTGTGAAGCAAGTATATTTTATCTTGCTCCATTATGGCTGTAAATTTCTCTATACCTTCTAGTATCCATATAACCTACCTACACCAAGTTGTGGCTCAATCCCTTTGACCATTTGCCCTGTGGAATTTTTCCAAGTTTCTGCTCATAATAAATCTTTCTGAAGCAAGTGCTATTTTGGTTCCTCCAAATGGCATGAAACTCCTTGGGCATCTTAATATCTTCAAATAATTGGGCCATAACCATTTTCAGCTCAATTGATGCAACCATGTGAGTGCATCATCCAAATTCCCATTTCTGACCAGTGGGTCACTTTCTACAGCAACCACCCTTTAAACTCCTCTTAAGCTGATTTCTTGTGATCGTAGTCACCTTAGTGTATGATCATCACCAGACAAACTATTTACTGAGTTACCTAGCTGGTGTCCCCACTGCACAGCACAAACACTTGGCTGCTGGTTTACTTTGGAGCTAAGTGCAAATCTCTTCTTTGACCCTGGAATGATTTATTGCCTCAAATATACTAAGGTCACTAGGGTCAATCCACTGGACATGGTCGTCCTGGCCAAAACGAGCTATTTGCACCAGTGCGCGTGGTGATCACGCTTGCGTCATGTAGATTGCGCGCTCTGGCTTCTTCTTGTCCCTGTGCTCGTCTCCTCCCTCCTCGTCTCGACCTCCAACCATGTCTAGTAGCTGCCCCGTGAGCCTCTGCATCGCTCTGTGCCTCTGCCTCGTCGCCGTTCGCCATGAATGCGTCGCAAATGCCATGCCCGTGCCATGCCCAGCCACTGCCCTCCATTAATGCTTGGCCGGGAGCTCGCCCGTGAGCTCCAGAAGCCTCCCTCGGCCTATATAAGGACCCATAGACTCTCCCGCAGCTCCTAAGCCCCTCCTCGTCCCTCCTAGCCCACCAGAGCCACGGCATCTCGCCGGAGTTCGCCTCTGTTCGCCTCGGCCGCCGGTTCCTCCTTGGTTCCGGCGAGCTCGAGCATCCCCTCCTCCCTGGTGTTGTCCTCGATCTCCCCACCTCCTCGCAGTTCGCGCAAACCCTTGCCCCTCGCCTGAGAGTTCCGTGGCCGCGTCGCCCTAGTCCCGGCGTCGTCTCCGTCGTTCGGCCACCGCATCCTCCGGCCGTCCCGAGCCTCCTCGTGCCTCCCCGACCTCACCACGGCCTCCCCTCGTCCTCGCGAGCCGCCCCGACTCCTCAGCCCTCGCCGGCGCGCCCTGCTCCGACGACACCACCTCCGCCGAGCCGCCTCTGCCCTCCCATGGCGCCGCCTCTCCCCTCCAGCCCTCTCCTCCCCGGCGGCGTGCTCCCTCTGAACGGTGCGGCCCGCCCTCGGTCCCGCCGGTACCCTCGGCCGGGCCGGGGATCGCCGGAGCCGGCCGCCCCTTGGCCGCTTCCCTCCCTGCCCCGCTCTGTTCACGGGAGGAACAGAGGCGCGGGAGGAAGAGGACGACCTCGCTGGCCCCTCCCCCCTGCCCCTGGGTCCCACGCGCCAGTGGCCCAGGCGCCTCAGCCCACGTGGATAAGTGGAGACGGGTTTTCCCGGGTTTGTGAAAACGTATTTTCCTTCTACTTCGGTACAGTATACGTTTTCACTTTCAGAAAACGTATTTAGTTATGCGCTTTCAGTTTTTCCTCCCAGGGACCCGTGGTGATGAAAATATTCATAGATTGGTCCCTGATCTTCTACACCTCATAACTCCGCAACCGTAACTCCGTTTAAGGTGAAACCAATGCTCACTTCTTCGTATCGTCGAGCTCTTTCTGTTGGTTTTTCATTTTACTATGGTTTGACACTGTGAAAATGACCTTTTTGCCCTTGCACGTAAACAGCCCCCTCCGAGAGAGATCTGTTTCCGGCAAATCTTTCCGCGGCTTCACCGCACTTCTCCTCGGTGCCTTCTTCATCCCAGGCAAGCCACAATACCCAATTGCATGATAGTCATGCAGTAGCCATGGTTTTCAACTTGAATCTCTACTAATGTTTGCTCTTGAAAGATGGTTATCGTGTTCCGTAATGTTTAGAGTTGCATGTTTCACTTTTGTGCTATGTTGTCATGTACTCTGTTATCATGTTCTACATGCTAGTATCACCTTTCATATGTTTATGATTGCTAGTGTACATGTTGATGTTTGGTGATGGTCATGCTAGTCAGTATCCATGCTCAGGGATATGATTTATTGTTGATATGGTGGATAGTTATGCATACCCTCATGATTATGGTTGATATCATGTTCATGTATTTTATTCATGGGCTCAGTATATTGCATTCAAGTTAACCGATTAAATTGAACTTGAACAATGTTGGCTGATCATGGTGCCGCTGAATCGATGCTGACCAGTGCAACCACGCTTACCGGTATGGACGGTCCTAACTGGGTCTATTTTCGTGCCTCTCGCTGGTGCCTCCAACGAGGGAAGGTTATGGGCACGCGGCTACCCTGATCAGGTAGGCGGACATAAGCCTTGTGTGCCCGTTGTTGAGTTAGTTTTTGGATCCGTGTCCCAGAGTGGGACGGGCCACGACGGTGGTCGTTGTGTCTTGAGGTAGACACGGGGCCACCCATGACTTAGCCCAGAGGGGAGTTGGTCGGAGTGGCCGGGAGAGTGTCATGGCAGTAGATCGGTTTTGTCGGAACGCCGTTGGTCCACCCGAATGGGAGTGCGAGGCCATGGGTTCCGTAGTGTGGGTACAATGTACTAACCTCTGCAGAGTGTATATTAAATCTATCGATAGCCGCGCCCGCGGATAAGGGCCCAGGTCGAAAGTAGGACACACCATGAGTCAACAGTAATAAGAATAATGTGCTTAATAACAATGAGATAAGTTGGTTGTGATCGCCGTAAGGATCACGAGCCATTTAGTGGTCGGGTTGTGATCGCCGTAAGGATCACGGGCCAAGTGTTGGTCGGGTTGTGATCGCTGTAAGGATCACGGGCCAAGTGTAGGTCGGGTTGTGATCGCCATAAGGATCACGGGCCAAGTGTTGGTCGGGTTGTGATCGTCGCAAGGATCACGGTGGTATTGAGGATACCGAGTTGTTGTATATTCGTGATGTTGTGCGAGTAAAGATCATGCTCCTTGTGGTCATTTAATGATTACTACGGTATTGTTTATACCAAGCTTGATTTGATCCTAAGATGATTGTGTGATGTCCGAGGTCGGTAAGTGATGCATGTGATGGTCACAAGGTAGCCCGAGCTGAATAAGTGGTGCATGTAGTGACATCATGTTGCATGATAGTGTTGTCGGATTAATATGTTCATGCCATGTTCATGTTGTGTTAACTGTATCATGTTCAAGTTGTTCATGCTATATTGTTCTGATGATATCATGTTAAATTCTGCCTAACCTGTAATTGCCATGCTGTTGTCTGCCTTGAATGCTTCTGGTTTATTGTGAGCTTGCAAGTACATTCAATGTACTGACCTGGCGTGTCATGCCAGTTTGCAGGTCATGCCGGATTTGATTGCTTGCTTGTCGTGGTTTCCGTTCGTGCGAGCTAGGATAAGTGTTCCAGCCAGAGTCCCTGCGGAGTGGAGTTCACCACCGTTGTCGTTGTTCCGCTGCTAGAGTTCTTCCGCTGCATCGAGTTGTTCTGCTGCTTGCATAGAACAACAGTGGCAGGCGTAGTGTCGCCGTACCGAGGTTATTTATTGTAATATCGGAGACCTTGTATTCATATTCGTGTAATAATAGAAAGCTGGTTTGTTCTATGCTGAGCAGTGCCGTATTCCAGAAGACTTCTCCTCGATCTCTGGGCTAGAATACGGGGCGTTCCGGTTTTCACTGAGCCGGGGTGACACAGGTTTGGTATCAAAGCAGGTCTGGCTGTAGGACGCCCTAGACCGCGCGAACATTAGAAATCGGTAGTATAGAGTCTGGCTTGTTTATTGCATTTGGTTGCAGCATTTTTTTGTTGCATAGCATGCATATAGCCTTAGTATTTGTACTAACGATTTATCTGGTGAGTGTAGCTGGCGTCGGTTTGGATCCACTACAGCTCAACCTTTGCATTTCTCGAGTCCCTTTTTCTTTCGCTGTTTGGTGTCGTTTCTGTCCCAGCAGAGTGATGCCAAGTGATCCCGACACTGTTTGAAAAAATGGTGCTCAGGTATCGCACCGATGTCTTTCTTTCAGTCCCGTCTATCATTTCGGTGATGGACATGCGTCTATCCCGGATCGTTCTTTTCTTTTGTCGTGTTAGCAACCCTTAATGATCGTAGTTACCAAGAAAGGGCAATGTCAGCAGCCTCAGTTTTTCCCGGTATCCTATTTCTTGGACGAGTACGAATCTTTTTCCGTCCGCTTGATAATAATGTAGTTGCGACCTTCGTGTCCCACTACATGATTATCGAGTACGTCCTTACCTCCGAGCTTGTCCAGGTTGCTATCTGGCTAAGCTAGCACTTGGTGTAGCGCTGTTTACACCAATTCTTCCACACATTTATTCGTCCTCGTGCACATCGTCACAGCATATTAGACCGCAATACCAGAGTTTCCGCGAGATTTGCGTGCTTAGGTGTGCATGCATATTATTGTGTGAGTAGCAGTAATATGTGGTGATTGCTTGATTAATTATATTAGTAGGATGCTTGTGTGCTTTTGTTTTAGTCGTTTTTTTTGTTCCTTTCTTTGGGCCTTCGGTGTTACAAATTCTTCCCCTATTAAAGTTGCTCGTCAGCCGACACTGGACCCGAAGAGTCAGCAAGAAATGCATATATTTGGAAACTCAGCTAAACAAAATGGAATTATCAGCAGACTGCACTGAAAAATTGGGAATATCTTGTCTGGATGCAAAAGAAATCCTGGATGGACTGTCAGTATCAAGTTTGCATTAGCGTGCACTCATCACAACAAAATGATTAAATCAGCAAGAAGATAAGTTGTGCGCAAGGTTGACAGAATATTATCAAAGGTATGGCTCAGTTACAAGTTTAATTTTTCGTTGAGGATGATTTTGGAACTCGATGTACCTGGAAGCAAGCAAATATATGGCATATACTCAGAAAGGAGGATAGTCCAGTAAAACCCTGTTTCATACAGGAAATCAACATCAGAAATATTAAGATGGTATGTATATGTGGTACTCGGTCCGCATATCACAATAAGAAGCTTCTGGTGGAAGCAACCCAATCTTCCCTCGCAAGATACCAGAGAAGCTTCCAAGGCAAGATTCATCTATCTTCCTCAGTACGATACATGGATGACTTCTCGCGCAAGGTAGTCTGCCTTCTTTAGTAAGCAACCGCAAAAGCTTCCGGCATAAGGTACCGAGTCTTTCCCCAGCAAAGTCTTTAAGGGGGTAAGCTTCTGAAGCACGATATTCAGTCTTCTTCAGCAAGTTGTCTGATGAAAGTTTCAAGCACAAGCTATCAAATATTCCTCAGTAAGACATTGGTACAAGGTAGTACGCTGTGAATTGACAGCATATGGCAGTGAATCCCAAGAATCAGATCCTCAATATTTTTGTCAGAATCAAGAATCAGTCAGAATACACGTCTGTCTCGGAATCAGGTCCTCATATATATGCAATGAGCATACCATCAAGATCTTACAAGTCACTCGGATGAGGATCTGATAACCACATGAGGATGATTAAGAGAAGAAAGCCAGTATACACCGCAGTGTGACAAAGGATTATGAGGACTGATGACCTCAATGAGCTCAATACAAGAACCCGTTAACCTGGAAAATGATCCTGATGAGCCCGTGTCCCCTTTTTCTCCAATGACGGCACCACGCGTGTGATCTGAGCTGTTTCTAGCTATCCGGGGTGGATGCCGATTCTTGTTTCTCTCTTCAACAACTGTCACGAGTCTGAGCTGCTTTTCGGCCGTCTCGTACAGTTGTTGAGTTTCTTTTTGTGACAGTAGTCCTATAGCTGCTTTTTGGCTATTTTAGGGAGCTGCTGGCTATTTTAGGGAGCTGTCACCTTCTTCTTATCGACCCGGTCTCATGCTCTGAGCTGCTTTTCGGCTGTCCTGAGCCGTGGTTGAGTTATTTCAGTAATGTCCCAGATATGAGTTGTAAAGGCCGTTCTGGTGGCTACTGATTTATTTGCTGATTTCTTGCAAGGATTTCGGATGATCATTTTTCTGCGGTCAGAACTTGAGAAGTGATAGACCTGCCATTTAATGGGTTATCCTATCAGAAAAATGAGATAAACTCCAATTGCCGAAAAAATTTGCATCGACAGTACCTATGGTCATACGAAGAAGCAATATGGCCCAACTCTTTCAGCCAAAGATCCAGACCAAGAAAACAATAATGAAGGAGCAAGACCAGTGATGTAGGTATGAAAATTGTACACGACCCCCATGGTGCAGATCCCTCGGACAGTCTAAGTCAGTATTGATCCACATGGATATGCCTACAACATGAGTAATCGGCATGAGGAATAACAGTCTGGAAGCCTGAGTCCTCACTTATATGAATCATCATGGATAGCCTGCCGTGAACAAATTTTTTTCGTCAGAACCACCGTCAGCCAAGTCTGCAGATATTATCATACAGGCCAAACCCTTTATGCTGGCCGCGACAGGAGACTATCAAATATTTGGTACGGATCCGATACTCACGATAATGGAACCAGTTAAGATGATTCAGAAACTTTTGCGATGAGTCAGAATCTGTCAGGAAACGGTTATGTTTTAACTCACTGTTTGGAACCCAAAGGACCTGCATTTAGTGGAGAAACCCAATGCAAAGAGTCAGAGCTTGAGTTTTCATCAGAAAATTCTAATCATCTTTACATGAAAGGTTGTCAGTGCCGGGTGGCACACTCAGCGGAAATCACTTTTGGATTTGTGAGACGGACATATATTTCAGTCGTGATAATTAAATCACACTCAGCTAGTCAGCAGATCTAAAAAGAAATTGGAGCCTATATAAGCATGAGCAAGCCAGGTAAGATCTGTCAGAATGAGGATACAGTAAAGCAAACTACCCCAGGGCCAGTCTGATAAAAATTTAATGGGAACAACAATAAAGGAAAAAGGATACCCGACTTGGAAACGGTTTCCTTAAGTCAGAATGTTCATACTTGTTCCCTGAGCAACCAAATCTCGAGGACGAGATTTCTTTAAGGGGGTAAGGTTTGTGATAGCCTGATTTTTGTCCCTTTCTTTTTCTTTTGTTTTCCGAGGTTTTTGCCTGAGTTTTTCTTTTTCGTGGCTTTGTGGTCTGGAAACTGAAGAAGATGCCCTCTTCTTTGCTTCCAGAGTGGCTTGTCATTCCCAAATCTTTCCCTAGACCCTGTCATTTTCATCCTAGCCCAAATCCCAATATTCTTTTTATTGGGAATATTTCCTTTTCTATTAAAGGAATAACTCAAATTGCCCTAGGTTGTGAAGCAACCTATATTTCCATCACTCCAAAATTCCCAAATAATTCTCATAAATTTTTGGGTCATATCTTGATCAAATATGGCAAAACTTTTCATTGCCATGTTCAAAAATAATCCTCCAATAATTCATTTCCTATTCTGCCCTAAATGGCACATTGTGAAGCAAGTGCCATTTTCCTTTGCCCAATTGATCTAAAACTCCTTGGACATATTTTCATGTCCATATAATTACCACATGCCAAAATGAAACCTCATTTGCTTAGTAATTGTTTAATTATGATTTTCCAAAGTTTCTGTCCAGAAAGAAGCTTTGTGAAGGAGGTACAAGCTAGGAATATCCAAATGAGTTGCAATTTTGCATGGACCTTAATATCATCATATAATAGCCCTCCACCAAAGTTTAGCTCATGTCATGCCTCCATGTGAGCAGAACTTCAATTCTTAGTTTCTGGTAAAAATTTCAGTTTGTGAACCAAGTATATTTTATCTTGCTCTATTATGGCTGTAAATGTTTCTATACCTTATAGTATTCATATAACCTACCTACACCAAGTTGTGGCTCAATCCCTTTGACCATTTGCCCTGTGGAAGTTTTCCAAGTTTCTGCTCAGAATAAATCTTTCTGAAGCAAGTGCTATTTTGGTTCCTTCAAATGGCATGAAACTCCTTGGGCATATTAATATCTTCAAATAATTGGGACATAACCATTTTCAGCTCAATTTATGCAACCATGTGAGTGCATCATCCAAATTCCCATTTCTGACCAGTGGGTCACTTTCTACAGCAACCACCCTTTAAACTGCTCCTCTTAAGCTGATTTCTTGTGATCGTAGTCACCTTAGTGTATGATCATCACCAGACAAACTATTTACTGAGTTACCTAGCTGGTGTCCCCACTACACAGCACAAACACTTGGCAGCTGGTTTACTTTTGAGCTAAGTGCAAATCTCTTCTTTGACCCTGGAATGATTTATTGCCCCAACTATACTAAGGTCACTAGGGTCAATCGACTGGACATGGTCGTCCTGGCCAAAATGAGCTATTTGCACCAGTGCGCGTGGTGATCACGCTTGCGTCATGCAGATTGCGCGCTCTGGCTTCTTCTTGTCTCTGTGCTCGTCTCCTCCCTCCTCGTCTCGACCTCCAACCATGTGTAGTAGCTGCCCCGTGAGCCTCTGCATCGCCCTGTGCCTCTGCCTTGTCGCCGTTCACCATGAATGCGTCGCAAATGCCATGCCCGTGCCATGCCCAGCCACTGCCCTCCATTAATGCTTGGTCGGGAGCTCGCCCGTGAGCTCCAAAAGCCTCCCCTCGGCCTATATAAGGACCCCTAGACTCTCCCGCAGCTCCCAAGCCCCTCCTCGTCCCTCCTAGCCCACCAGAGCCACGACATCTCGCCGGAGTTCGCCTCTGTTCGCCTCGGCCGCCGCGGTTCCTCCTTGGTTCCGGCCAGCTCGAGCATCCCCTCCTCCCCGGGTGTTGTCCTCGATCTCCCCCACCTCCTCGCAGTTCGCCCAAACCCCTTGCCCCTCGCCTGAGAGTTCCGTGGCCGCGTCGCCCTAGTCCGGCAGTCGTCTCCGTCGTTCGGCCACTGCATCCTCTGGCCATCCCGAGCCTCCTCGTGCCTCCCCGACATCACCACGGCCTCCCCCTCGTCCTCGCGATCCGCCCCGACTCCTCAGCCCTCGCCGGAGCGCCCTGCTCCGACGAACACCACCTCCGCCGAGCCGCCTCTGCCCTCCCATGGCGTCGCCTCTCCCCTCCAGCCCTCTCCTCCCCGGCGGCCGTGCTCCCTCTGAACGGGTGCAGCGCAGCCCCGCGGTCCCGCCGGTACCCTCGGCCTGGCCGGGGATCACCGGAGCCGGCCGGCCCCTTGGCCGCTTCCCTCCTCTGCCCCGCTCTGTTCCACGGGAGGAACAGAGGCGCGGGAGGAAGAGGACGACCTCGCTGCCCCCCTGCCCCCTGCCCTTGGGTCCCACGCGCCAGTGGCCCCGGCGCCTCAGCCCACGTGGATAAGTGGAGACGGGTTTCCCCCGGGTACGCTTTTCTTTTGTGAAAACGTATTTTCCTTCTACTTCTTTTCAGAATACGTTTTCACTTTCAGAAAACATATTTATCCTTATGCGCTTTCAGTTTTTCCTCCCAGGGACCCGTTGGTGATGAAAATATTCATAGATTGGTCCCTGATCTTCTACACCTCATAACTCCGCAACCGTAACTCCGTTTAAGGTGAAACCAATGCTCACTTCTTCGTATCGTCGAGCTCTTTCTGTTGGTTTCATTTTCACTATGGTTTGACATTGTGAAAATGAGCTTTTTGCCCTTGTATGTAAACAGCCCCCTCCGAGAGAGAACTGTTTCCGGCAAATCTTTCCGCGGCTTCACCGCACTTCTCCCCGATGCCTTCTTCATCCCCAGGCAAGCCACAATACCCAATTTCATGATAGTCATGCAGTAGCCATGGTTTTCAACTTGAATCTTTACTAAATGTTTGCTTGTTGAAAAGATGGTTATCGCTGTTCCGGTAATGTTTAGAGTTGCATGTTCACTTTTGTGCTATGTTGTCTTGTGCTCTGTTATCATGTTCTACCTGCTAGTATCTCCTTTCATATGTTTATGATTGCTAGTGGTACATGTTGATGTTGGTGATGGTCATGCTAGTCAGTATGCCATGCTCAGTGGATATGATTTATTGTTGATATGGTGG
Organism: Triticum aestivum; assembly: GCF_018294505.1. Lineage (NCBI taxonomy): Eukaryota > Viridiplantae > Streptophyta > Magnoliopsida > Poales > Poaceae > Triticum > Triticum aestivum. Next base: position 107,918,067 of record NC_057799.1, on the reverse strand, counting down.
ATAGTTATGCGATACCCTCATGATTATGTTGCTATCATGTTCATGTATTTTATCATGGCTCAGTATATTTGCATTCAAGTTAACCGGATTAAATTGAACTTGAACAAATGTTGGCTGAGTCATGGTGCCGCTGAATCGATGCTGACCAGTGCAACCACGCTTATCGGTATGGGACGGTCCTAACTGGGTCTATTGTCGTGCCTCTCGCCGGTGCCTCCAACGAGGGAAGGTTATGGGCACGCGCTACCCTGATCAGGTAGGCGGACATAAGACTTGTGTGCCCGTTGTTGAGTTAGTTTTTGGATCCTGGTCCCAGAGTGGGACGGGCCACGACGGTGGTCGTTGTGTCTTGAGGTAGACACGGGGCCACCCATGACTTAGCCTAGAGGGGAGTTGGTCGGAGTGGCCGGGAGAGTATCATGGCAGTAGATCGGTTTTGTCGGAACGCCGTTGGTCCACCCGAATGGGAGTGCAAGGCCATGGGTTCCGTAGTGTGGGTACAGTGTACTAACCTCTGCAGAGTGTATATTAAATCTATCGATAGCCGCGCCCGCGGATAAGGGCCCAGGTCGAAATTAGGTCACACCAGGAGTCAACAGTAATAAGAATAATGTGCTTAATAACCATGAGATAAGTTGGTTGTGATCGCCGTAAGGATCATGGGCCATTTAGTGGTCGGGTTGTGATCGCCGTAAGGATCACGGGGCAAGTGTTGGTCGGGTTGTGATCGCCGTATGGATCACGGGCCAAGTGTAGGTCGGGTTGTGATCGCTGTAAGGATCACGGGCCAAGTGTTGGTCGGGTTGTGATCGCCGCAAGGATCACGGTGGTATCGAGGATACCGAGTTGTTGTATATTCGTGATGTTGTGCGAGTAAATATCAAGCTCCTTATGGTCATTTAATGATTACTATGGTATTGTTTATACCAAGCTTGATTTGATCCTAAGATGATTGTGTGATGTCCGAAGTCGGTAAGTGATGCATGTGATGGTTACAAGGTAGCCCGAGCAGAATAAGTGGTGCATGTAGTGACATTATGTTGCATGATAGTGTTGTCGGATTAATATGTTCATGCCATGTTCATGTTGTGTTAACTGTATCATGTTCAAGTTGTTCATGCTATATTGTTCTGATGATATCATGTTAAATTTTGCCTAACCTGTAATTGCCATGCTGTTGTCTGCCTTGAATGCTTCTGGTTTATTGTGAGCTTGCAAGTACATTCAATGTACTGACCTGACGTGTCATGCCAGTTTGCAGGTCATGCCGGATTTGATTGCTTGCTTGTCGTGGTTTCCGTTCGTGCGAGCTAGGATAAGCGTTCTAGCCAGAGTCCCTGCGGAGTGGAGTTCACCACCGTCGTCGTTGTTCCGCTGCTAGAGTTCTTCCGCTGCATTGAGTTGTTCTGCTGCTTGCATAGAACAACAGTGGCAGGCGTAGTGTCGCCGTACCGAGGTTATTTATTGTAATATCGGAGACCTTGTATTCATATTCGTGTAATAATAGAAGCTGGTTTGTTCTATGCTGAGCAGTGCCATATTCCAGAAGACTCCTCCTCAATCTCTGGGCTGGAATACAGGGCGTTCCGGTTTGCTCTGAGCCGGGGTGACACAAGATTCCTCGCGGCTTAAGAGCAGTTTTGAAAATAGTGCGGCCCATGACGAGTGGCAGCGAGCGTGTTTTCGCGATTTTTTCTAAACCGCTCATCGGAATAAAGCAAATGATACGCTGTTGGAAAGATATCGTCGAGGCGCATCTTTTTCATATCTATCATTTTCTCTAATTCGTTATGGTTTAAGAGCAGTTTCAAATTTACTAAATCGCGGAACTCTGTTTTTCAAAAAAATTCAAATTTTCGGTACTGCTTTTGCTCTAGTTTTTGAACCGTTTGTCGAAATGAGGCGTGTGATACGCCCTTGGAAAGCTACGGACGAGGTGCAACTTTCATATGTTAAAATGTTTTTGAGATTCCTTATGTTTTTAAGTTAATTTTGAAAATCATGCGGCGAATGATGAGTGGCAGCGGCCATTTTTTCATAAAAAATTTCAAACCGCTCAGCGGAATGATGCAAGTGATACATCATCGGAAAGATATCAACGAGGCACAACTTTTTCATGTAGAACACGCTCTCTAATTCCTTACGGTTTAAGAGCAGTTTTAAAATCACTAAAAATGCGGATACTCTGTTTTTCGAGACACCAAAACCGACGTGTGTACTGCATCAGACAGAAGAACGCACTGCTTCGGACAGAAAACCGCACTGCATCAGACAGTCAAGCGAACTTCATAATTTGTCTTATCGGGCGTAAATTTTCTCAGATGAGCTTTTTTGTGAGTTTTTGTTGTCAATTTTTTATGAACGACAAAAGAACGCACTGCTTCGGACGGAAAGCCGCATTTCATCAGACAGTCAAGCGAACTTCATGATTTGTTTTGTCGGGCGTAAATTTTCTCAGATGAGCTTTTTGTGAGTTTTTGTTGTCATTTTTTTTATGAAATACCGAAGAAAGCACTGCTTCGGACGGAAAACCGCACTGCATCAGAGTCAAGCAAACTTCATGATTTTCTTGTCGGCATAAATTTTCTCAGATGAGCTTTTGTGAGTTTCTGTTGTCATTTTTTTATGAACGACAGAAGAACGCACTGCTTCGGACGGAAAACCGCACTGCATCAGACAGTCAAGCGAACTTCATGATTCCTTTTTGTTGGATGCAAATTTTCCCGAACGAGTTTTTGTTTTCTTTTTTAAAACATTTTTTATGAACGAGAGTGGACCGCAGAGACGAGTGCAAATGAACCTCGACATACATGGAAGTGAACCGCATTACTATTTTTTTTTGCTAATTTTTTTCACACTTCCACACTTTGTGCAAGTGAACAACATCACTCTCAAAAGTGAACCACATTCAAGGACCAAACACACTGCATGTGTTGATGTAATCGACTGATTTTTGAAACACACGAAAAAAATTACACTTCATGCATAGGGGTAATGAGCTGCTACACAAATTGGAGTGAACTACTTTTTCCAATCGTCCCACAAACAAAACAAATTGCATTTTAGAGAAAGAAGTGAACCTCCCGTGGGGATTTCTTTCTCCTTTTTTTAACAAAGTGAACCACTAGGGGGCTGCACTTTTTTTAGAACTTCAAACAGGGTCCAGCGAGCTGCACAATTATGTATAGTGAGCTGCACAATTATGTAATGTCAGCTGCACATCTCGTTCGTTCCCGAGCTACAACTTTAGGCATAGTGAGCTGCACTGCGACATGATCGAGCTTGATCCAAGGGAGCTGGAGCTGAACACGGACGGGGAGCGATGTGTAATGCACATGCCCGTGTGATGGAGTACAAATACAGGCGAACTCGACAACATGACCATGGCTCCACGATTTGTGGTGTGGACAGTGACAACCACTCAAACAAGCTGCGGCATGGAAGGGGGCATGTTACCGATCTACAGATCAAGGAGGAAAGTGCTGCGGGGGTTGCTCCGGCGAACTGCTTGAGTTACAGGGGAGCTGAAGCAGAGACGGGCGCTGGAGCAGCACCAAGACATTCAACCGCCATGACTATAGGTCATCGCCGCCCTCCCTTCCGCAACCGAGCTGCATCGGAGTGCCACCTGAACAGCTCTGCCCTCCACAAAAAATAGCACGGGGGAGGGGGGCCTAAAACTGCATGCACGAGGGAACCACATTGCAGCACTGAGGCGACCTAACCACGTCGGGAAGTACGGGAAAACTGCACCCACGTGGCCTGCCGCGAGCTTGACGGAGGAGAAGCTTGGTGCGGGGAGGCCAGTCCGACGGGGACCATATCCTGGTTGGGGACGAGGCCAAGGTCTCGCAGACGAGCAACAACACGAGTGCCACTGAACTGCAGAGGAGGTGGGCAGTGCACAGCGGCACGAGTCGGATCCACCGGAATGGAATGACGGCGAGGAAGGGGGAGGGGGATGAGCGGCGGTTGGCGGCCGGATCCGTTTGTTTCTAGCCGCATAGATGGCCGTGGCAGCCGGATCCTGTGTAGGAGGCCTCGCCAGGGGCCAGTGATGGCTGGATCCCGCCATGGCCGCGGGGTGCGCCGGCGTGGAGGGGGTTGGGGGCGCGCCGGCAGATGGAGGAGGGTTGTGGAGGAGGCTCTCCTGCCGTGCTGGAGGAAGGAGGCCGGATCCTGTGGAGGAGACCTCGCGCGCGGGGCCAGTGGTGGCCGGTTCCCGCCATGGCCGTGGGGTGCGCCAGCG